>NW_010565620.1:0-442 GCF_000687285.1 Phaethon lepturus | reverse complement strand
CCCCGCTGAGGCACTCCCAATCTTGTTACACTGAATTAAACACAGAATACAAGCTGGAGCAAAGCTGTTCTTGTTGGGCTCTGAAATGGGCATCAGCGGAGGGGTTGGAGGGGCAGGAAAAGGAGGGCTCAGTAGGCAGGGGCTGCATTTCGGTGCGTCTTCCCTGGACAGATCTCATTCCCTTGCGATGAGGGACACACAAAGACACACACACACACATGGTAATGCACACTAGCATAAAGTCATGCACAAACTGGTGCTCCAACGTGCATCCACACAAACGTTGCTGCTTATAAGTGCACACAAGTAAACTACACACACAGGAACACAAAAAAGCATGGGCCATCTCTCTGGAGATGCCGATCCTGCAAATACCAGTGGTGGCTCTTGAAATCCCCAGCTGGCATAAGCTCACAGCAGGGCCTACACGCCCGGTCATGCG
>NW_010565619.1:1441-31585 GCF_000687285.1 Phaethon lepturus | reverse complement strand
GATTAATGGTTGGGCTTGATGATCTTGAAGTGACTCTCTGATTCTGTAATTCTGTATGCAGATCCACAACATGCACAGGTTCCTTCATAAATTACACTTTCCATTGAGGTTGGAAATGGCATATTTGGCAATGCATACTGTTGCCCTGCACAACACTTCAGAATAAGCTGAAGAACAGTCTATATAGCTGTAACATACAGGTAGTTTATAGGAGCTATAACACCTAAGTTGATCAACAAGGTGATGATGGCAACAAAAGCAAGGGGTAACAACACCGGTTTTAAGAACAACTAGGGGATCTGTATTAGATTTTTCTGTTATCTGAGCTACCTGAAGACCACATGGCCTCCAAACATCCTATGTAATCTAAACTTCTCCATGTTTTAGAACTAGTCTGAACTAGATGTTCCAGCTGTTTGTATGATGTAAGCATTCATGTAAAATACCTTGAATGCATTCTCATATGCAATTAGAACTTCAGCTGTAAGTTCTTAGGGTGTTTTCCTGTTTTTCTGAGCTGAACATGGTACTTTTCAGTGTTAAATGGTAATAATCACAACTATGAAGTATAAGCTTCCACTACTGCTACTACAGCCACAACAAACAGAATAGCCACTTGCATCCTGCTTCTTATGTTACATTGTCCAAACAGTCCTGACAGCAATCACAAATGCCAGAGCTGCACTGCTGCATGTCATCCCTCAATATTCACATTCCATAGCATGTGATAAGCTGCAGAGAATTTTTATTGGGTAGCTTCCTTTAAGTTTTTCTATTAAGATAAATAATTCTTCTATCTAGGAACAATTCACAATAAGTTTTCTAAGTATTGGTGAAGAGAATACTCATTCTTTGCTTCTCTGTTAACTACTGCTCTGAGGTGTTAAAATAGCTTTCTAGGCAAAATCAAATCTTTAGTAAGCTGCAGCTTTTCAGTAGTCCAAGTCATCAAGTGTGGAATGTTCAAAACAAAATCCATACAGTGGCTTAGCACCTTTTTTGAAACATTTTGTTCTTTCCTTGTCTTTTAGTCCTTGATGGGGACTGATGGATTTATGCACTGAGCAGCAAATACAAGAAGCAATGTGGAGTATCCCTTGAGCTCTTGCCATGAAAAATCAGTGTCTGTGAGCTCTCAATATGATCTTCTGCAGTAATTAGCTGTTTCTAACTTTATCCACCACATCACAGACTCTGTGCACTATCGAATTTAACATCTCAGCCCATTAGCTGATATCCCTGAGCAAGTGAAGATGCTATAAGACTATTATGTGCAATCCTTGATTTCCTATCATCTGAGATTATTCAAGCAACAAGCAGATGAACTATAGTTTTTAATCCTTTGGCATGATTCCAGATACTGTAACATCTGAGATGATTTGCAAGGCATTTTTACATTTTAAATACAGGGAAAAATTCTCCAAACAACTCCAGATCAGCTGAAGAACAGAAGGAAAAAAATCCATTAATTATTACAAGAGAATATATGTTCCTTCCTATTGTTTTTTGCACACATGATTTGTCGTACACCTTCTTTTAGGCATTTGGAAGCCCTAAGGAAAATAGTATTCCTGCAAATGTACATACATCTAGATGTATGTAGGCAGAGCCAGGTGCAGTACAGTAAAACCTCCAATAAGATACACCACAGACAGAATGTGCACATTTTGATTAGATGCTTAGGATTGATGTTTTTCTAGTGCTACTTAATCATGTGTCTGAATCTGTGAGTATATACTGAGGGAGCTGTACATAAGTATAAAGCCTTGCATGCAAGAGTTTGGTCAGAGAAATGCTAACTATCACTATTTGTGAGTATTAAAGACAAATATCTTAAATTTCCCATTTTCCATTCCATTTTGTGAGGGAATAGCACTATGTGGTTTCTTTTCTCATCTGGGTAACAGTTTTTTATAACTGTTAAATAATCTAAAGCTCTTTAATGACTTAGGCCTAAAATTCAGTGCATTTCAACTAACATTTAAAGGGATACTGTAAAAAACATCAGTCACAAATTTTCCTAGAGAACTGAAAAACTCACTTCCTCTGGCACAGAAGTTCCTGACTTATTCTTTTCTGTTGTTGACTAACTTTTAGTCTCAAAAGATGTTTTCTGAAATACATCCACACAGCACAACGCAGTACTAGGGTCATTTGAATTATCTGTGGGACAGGCAACATGAAACAAACCACAACATGGGATCATCCAGAGAAACTGCCCTGCATCATCGAAGCAGTATAGCTCCATGTTAATTAGCCCGGTCTCCTAGCAGGGCGTTTTTGAGCCCTATGTTACTAGTTGGAGCTCCCAAGCCAGCTCGTTTGGCACCAATGTAGCGTCTCTGGTTGATGCTCAGCTCACCCTGTCGACGTTCTTGTTAGGTATGTTTGAGAATTTTACTTTTAGTCCCTTGTGCTGCAAGTTCTCTGTCTGTAAAACAAAGGAGGTAAAAATGCAATAGTACATCTTATCCTTTTGTTAACTGCTCTTTCATCTATTAACAGAGAATTTATGTAAATAACAAGCATTATTATTAAAAAAACCTCAAACCGATAAAGTAATTGTAGCAATATTCATCTCTAGCAAGTTTCTCCACAGCTACCCAAGACCTGTCATCATCTTTCAGTAGATTTGCCTTCAGCAAAGCACTTAGATTTTTCTGCTTCTTTTCGGAAAGCTTTGTTTTATGTCCCAGTAATTACAATTATTCTGGTAATGACAGCCCTGTAAGTGACATCCTAGAGTTCTCAAAGCTTGCTATCATAGCCAACAGCTATCATAGCACAAGTGCCACGTTAGCTTTTCTAAGTGAAATGTCAGTCAAGCTCCCTTCTTGTGGTTTACCGTTCCATTAGGTATGTGCGGGCACACGTGTACATACAACTTCTGGGAACTGACAAAACAGAGCCTTTCTGTTAGGTGCCTCAGAAGAATTTCAGAGCAGACTTCCAGCACAGCTATCAAAAGAAGTCCCCAGTTTCCCTCTCTCCGGTGGCCACCTGCTCCACCTGTTTATTGTTGCCTGCACCTGGCCTGGGGAAATGTAAGGACCTGGTTATCAGTCAGAACCACACACGCTTGCGGCTGGTTTCCTAAAACTGAGCGTGCTGTCTGCGATATATTGGTAAGCCTTTGTTATGATAACAGTGCTGACAGAATTGCAACATAAAGTAAGTTAAGTGTCAAATTACATCAATAATGTGAGTCAAATGCTTTTGTTAAAAAAGAAAAAAATATCTTTGTGATGCTTTGATTCTTCCTGACCTGAATTAAACAGAAACAGTAAGTGGACCTAAAGTCCTATCCCTAAAGCGGATTTCAGATTCTGTTGCAAAGCGAAATATCCTGTAATCTTTGCAATGATATCGCAATTTCATAGTTTTTCAAAGTAAGTATCAGAATACAAAATCATTAATTTTCATGTTTCTGTGGATCACTATAGATAAAAAGGAATTACTAATCTTGTTTTACAGAAGAGTTGGCAGAAATAAAGATGTATCTTTTTGCAAGTAAGATTGTTTGTATGAAGTAATTGTTACGTAGCAGCCTAACTTTTGCATGAAAGTAATTAACATCTTATTAAATTGTGAATAATTTCTATATAAAGTAAATAACTCAATGTTAATAAAATTCTTAAGAATTGTTCCATGGAGTACTGCCTTACCATATTTGTGTACAGAATTAGCATGCTTTATTGTTCATCTGCAACTTAGATGAATGTTAATGCTTTATAATCATACCTTTCACTAGCCACTGAAGAAAACAGGTATGTATTTGTACAGTACTAAATTTTTATAGAACATCTCCCACATAAAGGTTTTATGGAATTTTATTAATTTATTCGTAACTCTTACAACTGTGCAAATCCAGAGCAAAAGAGTTAAAGAACACTTACACGGAGGTTATGTGACTGCTAATTTGTGGGGGAACTCTTTTGGACTTTGCAGACCTTCATGATCCTCAGAAATGTAAAACATTGGCAGCTGTAAGGGAATTCAGGCAAGTTCCAAAAAAATCACTTCAAGATATCTCAGGTTAAATATAAAAATGTAGAGACTTTCACATACTAGAAATTGTATAAGTGACTTGTCCAACAATATACAAGAGAATTGATTGAAACTGAGAATAGTTCCTAAGTCTTCTGACTCCTCTTTTGTATACCTTAAATAACACCACTTAGAATTTTCCTTCCTGTGCTCCTGAATGACTCAGTCAAGTAGGAGAAAGAGAAGCACGTTAACTGAGGAAAAAAAAGAAGACCAAGACTTACCAATGAAAGTCGCCTGTGGTCATGATGAAAAGAGTGTGAACGTAATGGGTGTTTTAATGTTCAGTGCTTCAGTGAATGACAGACACCGCTCCTAGCTCCCTTTTATTATGTCTTAACCTAATCTACACTGGTAGATCGCTGTGCTTTCCACCAATGCTTTGAAACAGATCATATTTATTTCAGATTAAGGACTACTAGTGAAACAATGGTGAAAGTAAAATCTCTGTGAGAGAATGCAGAGTCTTGTGTTGGTTCTGGAAGAATCTGAAGCATTCCCAAATACAAAATAGCATCCAGCTTTGGAGGAGTGCAGACAGTTTCATAAGGCAATACTGATTTTCATAAACTATATATGCTTCCCTTGGTCATGTAATGAGAATCACTCTAAGAATAAAATTAAGCAGAGGTATTAGGCCTAAATGTTTTGGAGATTTTTAACAACACTGAAACAGCTTGCAAATTCATCTTGATTTTTGTCGAGTTCGTCATGTCACTTTTACAGAAACCGACATAAACATATTTTACCCATTTTATTTAAGGAATGACAGGAAATAACTTAGAGAAGGATTAAATCTGTAATTAAATGGTCCTAAATAGTTTTTCATTTTCCTGATTTGGCAAAGTTCCCTGGGAAAGGGAGATTTTATGCCATATGGAGAAAAATAATCAGAATTGACAGAGATTAGAAAAAAATAATTGTGTAGTTCTAGATGAAGTCTAAGATGTAATACGTGCAGTTTTGTCACAAGTTATAAGATAGCTATAAGATTTGGTCATAGTTGCAACTCTGAACAGAAAGGAAAAAAAAAGATGACTTCAGACTCTACAAGAGAAAGTAATTTAGGTCCTTTCAGTCGTTAGAGGATGCTTTGGATGGTTCCAGTGTAACTGTTGTGATTTTCTGCATTTCCTTAAGGCAGAACTTGGAAGGCTAGATAATTAAGTTTGCAAATGATGCAGAAGACATCTTAATGTCAGTCAGCACATCCAGGTGCAACTGGATTTGTCTTTCTAAACAAGGAGTTTAAATTCAAAGTGGTAATCAGCCACCTCTTGGTTATATATGTCTCTCTAGTGTTTATTTATTCAGCAATGATAGGTAGGCAGCTGGTATGAGCAAAAAAGTGCAGAGCCATCAGTCTTGTCGAAGGACGTCCTGGACAGCTTGCCTCTTTTCTCATTTAAAATTATGCAAGACTAGTGGAACTAATCAAAGAAAGATAAAAACAGCTCTTTTGAAAGCTAGAGATCTCTGAGGAAGTGAGTTAAAATAAAAACAACTTAGTTCACTGTGGAGCAGCTATGAGCTAACACAAAAAGGACTGGATCTTCCAAGTGAGGAGGATCTGAGATGATCAGAAACTGAGCAGACTGGGTGGTAACTCAGTCTTTTTGGTTATATCTACATTGCTTCTCTCAGACCATGCTCAAAGTCAAATTATGAGTCAACTTGTATTAATGCTTGAAAAGTGTCCCCTGGCTGGTCCTGGGGCATCCAATTTCAAATTCCCTGAAGGAAACTCAAGCTGTATGCTGTACAGCCTCCACTGTCCTGTAATGATGCCAGGCAGAAAACATAAGCTGTGAGTCCTCCTTAGAGCAAACTAGGTTCTTCACAGAAGGTAGTTGGCATAGTTGATTATACTGGCAAAAGGGACTCCTGGGCAGTCTGAATGGAGGGTGTCTTCCACAGCAGTTTTGATGCCTGGGGTGAAATTTTTTTTCTGAGAGTTCAAAAGAATATTGCCAGAAATGTTATTATTTCTGTTATTGTATCTGAAGTTATGTTATTACTGTTTCTCTACATCAACCATGATCTGAGGGAGGAGGAAGAGATCTGTGGTAGAACCTCTACTGCAAGTCCATCTTCACCTAAGAGTGAGCTGACAAAGTTCTTATCTTCCTCATTATATTAGAGGTCGCTGTAAAGGTTCTTTAGTGAAGGAACAATTATAACAGAATGAATTTTCAATTTATGCAGTGCCAGTGTACTATTCCTATTGGAAGATCCTAGCATAATACAAATAATTAGTATTATGCAATTCTTGTATCCTTCTGTTTGGGTTTTTCAGCATTCTGACCTATCGGCTTTCCACTTGGTTCCTGCTTTGCTTCTTGGACTTGCTATACATTGATTCCTTGGCTTGCAGCACCTTAGTCTGGCTTCTAATACCACTTACGCTGTGCTTCTCAGAATTGTGTATTGCTGCTTCCCTCCATTCCTGACCAAGGACTGTGACTCTTGGTTCCTGCTTCTTTCTCCAATCAATATGAGACCAGTAAGGGTTACAGTTACAATCCCAGAGACAGTAAATACTTCTTTCCTATACTGTCTTTCATGCTTTTTGACTAATACCTGTTGCATTAATAATTCCACTAAGAGCTTCCAGATGATAGGCAAGTAAGTCTTGGAATTTTATCAGTTGCCTTATTTCCTATGCTCTCTTAATTAACAGCTACTATCCATTCGGGTACATATTCCACCATTTTTGTCAGTTTATTCTGAGATGAGCATGAAAGTTTGCTGAATGCTTTAATCAGTAACTGAGAATTCTGTTATTTTCTCATGTTTTCCAGTTAGGTATTTTTCTCAGTCTTGCTTGTATATCTCTATGTACATTCCCAATTGCCTCACTCTAAACTTCATAGTAGACTCAAACTTCATTTTTGTCAATCCATGTTGCAAAAGGACTTTATGGTGCCTTTAATCACAGTTCTTAAAAAAAATCAGTCAGACTTCATTAATTTGTCACTATATTTTTCTCATCCTTATGCTCCAACTCTCTGAAAAAAAAAATCTCATTTTCTAACTACTTATTTTGCTTGTAATATTGTTGCATCTCTATATATGTCTTAAGATCTTCTGACCGAACTAGAAGTTTCTGCTTAATTTCCTTTTAAAGCGCTGCAATAAAATCTTAAACTATTTTTTTAATTCCTGCAACTCTTATTACTTGTCTGCTTCATAGTTTCCCACTCCAACAATTAGGCTTCATTATGTTTTACCTATAGTGTTTCCTTCACACCTGTGAGGTAATTAATTGGTAACCCTACCAATTTAATTGGTATCTTACATGTCTTACACTGTCTATATGCTTCCATTAACTATCTGTAGGTTGGTATTTTCCAGTTTGTTGGGATCACTCTGCACGGCTCGACCTTAAGGAGGAGGAGCTGCAGCATTGAGAAGCTGGTAAACAGCTGGATATCTGCACGGCTCGGCCTTGAGAAGAGGGAGCTGTGGTAAACAACTAAGAAGAAGCAAGAAAAACAGGGACACCTGCAAGCAGCAATCCTGACTGTGAGGGGTGCGTGGACAGTGCGTGATCAGATGCTTGTAACCAATGGGGGGCGATGTCTGGCGCGTGGACAGTATGTTAACCTGTAAAAGCTGTGCATTTTGCTCAATAAAGGGGAGAATGATCATACCCACATTGGGTCTCATCATTACTCCGGGATCGCCTCCCACTCCGACACCAGTTGATTTACTTCAATAATGTACTTTCATCAATTGATGTATTTCACATCAATTAATGGATTTTAAATTAAAATATGTGTTTTGGTATTGTTGACATTGTACTTGCACAATTACTCTTCAGTTAACACTTTTATTGCTATATTTCAAAGTTGTATATGTTAAAAATGACACCTTTTATAAAGCCAAATTGGATCAATTAACTGTACTTCAAAAAAGCTACCGCATTTCCTCAGGCAATCTCTTCTTCTAACTACCATCTTTTTTGGGTTATGACTTTTCCACACATCATTATGTTGCATTCCTCTCCCTCATTTCATTGCCACCTGTGTGTACATGTACAAAGTTGTATCAGTCTAGTATGGAGTCCAGCTATAGAGATGCACTTCTGGATTTAAGTGCAACACTGATCTTAATTTCAGGATATTTTATTTGTTTGCGAATGGATTGCAGTTAGGCTGGTTCCTGTCAGAGTATAAGGTTTAGGTTTTGTTATTGATATACTAGATAAAGGAGACTACTTTTTTTTTTTATTTCATGCAAAGCTTCTACTCACACCTTCCCTGCTGAATCTGATAACTGAGGCAAAGTGTACCAAATACCAGAGAGAACATAGCTGGGTTTCAGGATAAAGAAGCCAGCAAGTATTATTGTGGGTAATGAAGAAGAAAACATTAACATCAATAAATATCAACACTAATGCTGTGAAACCCACTCACAAATCTTAGAGAAGAGACTGAAAAGACACTGAGGAGGCTGCTGTGACAGATATGGGGGTTTCAAGAGATTGACTGACAAGTTGTTATGAAGGATCCTAATTGAGCTTGATAGCCTAGTAAATGGGAACCAAATGTTGCAAACCATGGAGAAAGCACTGAAATAGTTGGTTTGTTCAATTTCTTCTTGCTTGTCAGGGTAGTTAGCAAATTGCCATCTGATATGAATTCACTCCATGTGTTACTAATCAGAATTAATATGAAAGCCAAACAGTTGTAAGGAGATGAGCTCAGTCTTCTCTAATATACTTTGTTTGTCTCTATAAGGCAAAAAAGCAAAAAATTATATATGTGTATACATACAAGGCAACTAAGTGAACAATGATTTCTTCTAAGGAATAAAGTTTAGTATGTCACCAACAGAAAAATACATAGTTCTGAACTTTTAAAAAACTAACCAGTCAGAAGGAACAACACGTGCTAAAATAACATACCTTGGATCCAGCACTCATGGGATAAAAACTATGAGGGAATGAAATTCTATTCCACAGCAGAAATATCCCTTTTACAGTCATACTTCATCATGTGATAGTTAAATCTGTACATTTTTCTGTTAAAAAAAAAAAAAAATCCATTCCTCCTGACCAAAATATTTAGGTCCTTTGCACCATCATAGGACATAATACAATATCAAAGTATTCGAAATAAGTGATTACAAAATACAACATGGCCTGTCAGGATGGCTTTTCTCCAGAGCAAAAGGTTTACATCGTTGATTCTGTTTTGCAGAATAGGTAGCTGCTTTAAGTAGAAGTATATATTCTAATGCCATGTGGTTTCCTCAAAGTGTTAATGCTCTGCTCTACCAAACATTATAGAAACTCAAATACAGTGACAGGCACAATACAACTGTCAGGAAAGGAACAAATTATAAAGAATAAGCAACAGAGATATTTCAGCATTTTCCTATTAGATGAACCTGTTTGGAAAGGCTGTAGGGTCAACGCTGTTTGAATGTAAGCAGAGGAAAAATCAAATTCTAAATACTCTTCTTAAAACTCTCATTGTGTTCAGAATCTAGGCTTTCTCTTTTTTTTCATGTAAATCACATATCAAGGGCACATTTCTCCTAGGGTTTTTTTTTTCCGTATGAGATCATTGAATATAAACACAGGATTCTGCCTACGTGTTTTTTTGAGGTTTCTGTAAGTCTGAATGCTCCTTCCAACTTTAAATAAATAGAAATTTCAATGGATTCTGGACATTTCAAAGTAATAAATTTGAAATAATTTTTGAAAATATTATTTTTGTGGTGATTGATCTGGTAAGAAATAGGTGATCAGATAAAAGAAATGTATTATTATTTCTCATCTCATACTTTTTTTAAAAATTAGTATTGGAAAACTAGTGTAACAGACATCAGTATTAGACCCTACCTTGTAAACCTTATCCCTTTGCTCTTACACTCATTTATGTATGATATTTTGGTTTTGATGTTTAATTAAATGTTGCATGAGCTGTAAAAACTTTTGAGTTGTAGGAAAAATGCAGAAGACAAACACTTGTCATTTAATGGTGTTAACACTGAATATTAATCATGGCTTCCCCAGACAAGCCCACATGCTGCTTGTTTAACTGTGACCTTCAAAATACTAGAAATGCACTGTGAACTGAGGTTTTATCTTCTCTATTAATTTATTAAATTAATTCATAGCATCTGTATTCATCTTTGAGGTTTTAAATACAGCCAGCTGAAGCTACTAGTTCAACAAGTTTCTCCAGAAACAAATTTTAACTGGTATGAACGGGGAATGAGATGGGATGGGAGAGACACATGTACTGGTGTTTTTTTCTTTTTTGTGGAGACTGGCAAAATATTCTAGTTTACTTAAAAATCTGTGGTTTTTCTAATCTAACAACTATGAGGGAAAGCTTTCAAATCCTGTGGTTATACTTGCACTCTGTTACCTGATGCATTCTTTAAGTTTCAGGAATCTTCCACTGTCTGTGTGAGCCACATTGAAGTCTGCCCTGTGCATATAAATTTGCCTAAATTAAGTCTTTATGGGGATGATGTATTTAGTCATTGGCAAAAGTAAGGAAGAACCAATTATATTAGTATATTTTTATAAGAACAAGCATGGAAAGGTGGCACGGTGAGCTGTAGGCAATCCAGGAGACTCCTGGAGTGCATGGAGGAGAACTTCCTGTGCCAGGTAACAGACAGCCCTACCAGATGGGATGCCACACTGGACCTGTTTGGTCACCAACACATGTGAGCTAATTGGTGATGTCAAGATTGGAGGCAACCTGGGCTGCAGTGATCATGAACTGGTGAGTTCACAGTCCTGAGGGATATGGGGCAGGCAGAAAGTAACATCAGGACCCTGAATTTTAGGAAAGCAAGCTTCCAGCTCTTGAGGGAGTTAGTCAATAAAACGCCCTGGGAAACTGTCCTCAGGGACGAGGGAGCAGAACAGAGCTGGCAGATAAGGACACTTTCCATGGAGTGCAAGAGCTCTCTATCTCTAGGTGTAAGAAATCAGGAAAAGAAGGCAAGAGACCAGCATGGCTGAGTCAAACCCTGCTGGCAAGAAGGAAATGCACAGGCAGTGGAATGAGGGACAGGTATCCTGGAAAAGAGTACAGGAACACTGCCTCGTTGTGCAGAGATGGGGTCAGGAAGGCCAAGGCTTGACTGGAGCTGAACTTGGCAAGGGATGCAAAGAATAATGAGGACTTCTACAAGTATGTCAGCCAGAAAAGGAAGGTCAAAGAAATCATAATCTCCCTCTGATACCCCCCCCAACCCTGCCCTGGATGAGCAGGACTGGCAAACTGGTAACAATGGATGAGGAGAAGGCTGAGGTACTCTACTACTTCTTTGCCTCAGTCTTCTCTGGCAATCTCTCTTCCCACACTTCTCGAATGGATGGACTGCAAGATGAGGACTGGAAGAGCAAAGTCCCTCCCACTGTAAGAGAAGATCAGGCTCGAGAGCACCTGAGGAACCTAGACATACACAAGTCTATGGGACCTGATGAGATGCATCCCAGAGTCCTGAGGGAATTGGCTGATGTAGTTGCCAAGCCACTCTCCATGATATTGGGAAAGTCCTGGCAGTCGGGGGAAGTCCCTAGAGACTGGAGAAAGGGAAACATTGCACCCATCTTTGAAACAGGTAGCAAGGAGGACTCTGGGAACTACCAACCTATCAGCCTCATCTTTGTGTCTGGGAAGACCATGGAGCAGATCCTTCCAGAGGCTATTGTAAGTCAGATGGAGGACAGGGAGGTGATTCGAGACAGCCAGCATGTCTTCACCAAGGAAAAGCTCTGCTGGACCAACCTAGTGGCCTTCTATGATGGAGTGACCGCATCAGTGGACAAGGGAAGAGCTATCGATGTCATCTATCTGGAGTTCTGTAAGACCTTTGACACAGTCCCCCACAACATCCTTCTCTCTAAATTGGAGAGAGAGGGATTTGATGGGTGGACTGTTGGGTGGATGAGGAATTAATTGGATGGTCACATTGAGAGGATAGTGGTCAACAGCTCAATGTCCAGCTGGAGATCAGTGATAAGTGATGTCCCTCAGGGGTCTGTACTGGGACCAGTACTGTTTAGTATCTTCATCAGTGACATAGACATAGTAAACAAGTTTGCAGATGGCACCAAGCTGAGTGGTGCACTTGACACACCTAGGGATGGGATGCCATCCAGAGGGACTTGGACAAGCTTGAGGAGTGGGTCTGTGTGAACCTCATGAGGTTGAACAAGGCCAAGTACAGCGTCCTGCACCTGGGTTGGGGCAACCCCTGATATCAGTACAGGCTGGGGGATGAAGGGATTGAGAGCAGCCCTGCTGAGAAGGACTTGGGGGTACTGGGGGATGAAAAGCTGGACATGGGCTGGCAATGTGTGCTCACAGCCCAGAAAGCCAACTGTATCCTGGGCTCCATCAAAAGAAGTGTGGCCGGGAGATCGAAGGAGGCGATTCTGCCCCTCTGCTCCACTCTGGTGAGACCCCACCTGGAGTCCTGTGTCCAGCTCTGGAGTCCTCAGCCCAGAAAAGACATGGGCCTGTTGGAGCGGGTCCAGGAGAGGGCCACAAAAATGACCAGAGGGAAGGAACACCTCTCCTGTGAGGACAGGCTGAGAGAGTTGGGGTTGTTCAGCCTGGAGAAGAGAAGGGTCTGGGAAGACCTTACTGCAGCCTTCCAATACTTCAAGGGGGCTTATAAGAAAGATGGGGACAGACTTTTTAGCAGGGTCTGTTGAGATGGGACAAGGGGTAATGGTTTTAAACTAAAAGAGGGTAGATTGAGACAAGATATAAGGAAGAAATGCTTCAGAATGAGGGTGTTGAAACGCTGGCACATGTTGCCCAGAGAGGTGGTAGATGCCCCATCCCTGGAAACATTCAAGGTCAGGTTGGAGGGGGCTCTGAGCAACCTGACCTATTTGAAAATGTCCCTGCTCATTGCCGAGGGGTTGGACTAGATGACCTTAAAAGATCGCTTCCAACTCAAAGATTCCATGATTCTATGATTCTGTATAAGAACATTACAACATACACCTGAAAAATTGCATATATTTCCAAAGCCTTACCCTCTCGGGTAAATATACCGGTCCCAGAAATTTTCTTGTGAATTTTGAGGTGGATCAAGTTTTTTTAAAAAACATTTAGTTTCCCCTGAAACAGAAGTACAAATATCAACTGTATGCAAAATACTAGCTTAGTTTCAGAAACCATTGCTGCCTGAAAATGAGCATGCAGACTGATACACAACAGTAAATATAGATTTATAGGGGCAGAAAGAGAGGACAGGTTGCAGTCGTACTCCCCCGCCGTTAGCACTGGCTCTATAGCACAGTCTGGGCAGCTTCTCAGCCTGATATACTACAACATCAGGTCTTGATGACAGGTAGTGATTCACTTTTTAGAGCACTAGAGTCAAGTGACTTATAAAACATTGATCCAATAGTTGATGCTAAGAAATCTTGTTTCTTTTAAATGCAAAAACTTCTCAAATGCTTCTGCATTCTTCTTCTGTATCCCTACCTGGCAAAATCTAATCCAAAACCAAGTAGAAGGGTTATAGCTCTGTAAAGCATATACAATAGCATCATGCTCAGATATGTTTACAACTCATGTTATAGACATTGCTATAGTTAAGCATCACACAGTTTTGTGAGTGGTATCACATGGCTCATGCAGGTATTTTCCGGTATTAAGAACTAGCCACTTCATTTGTGCAACTGCTAACTAGCTCGTATTGTCTGTCTTCTGGTGGAACAAACTAAATAAAGGAGTATGCTGTGCCTTGTTCTCTGCTTTATCTTTCTCTGGTATTTCTTTAAAAGAAAACAAGTTGGTCTTTTTTTTTTTTCTTGTCACTTTTGACCAAAATGCAAGAATCCTGATATTTTCATGGTTTTGGACATACATTGTATACTCAGCTCTTTCCCAGCTCATTTCACGTTTACTCCCCTGAAATGTTCTGTATGGTAACACAGACTGCTGCTTGTGCATTTACCATTGCATCCTTCAGTGCAGTGTATGTCACCTAGCTTTTTCTCTCCAGTCTGTGAAAAGTTGTATTTTGATTGTGTCTGAAATTAACCTCTGTGTGTGTTTTTTTGGTTTTGTTTTTCGTTTTTTATACCTTTGGAAATGGAGCAGCATAAAGCATTGTCTCTTCCATTCATTCGAGACCTTTCACATTTTTAGATGAAGCACTTGATTGATCACTTGTTTGCTTAGTTACTGCTGATGATTATCTAATGGTGTTAACAGCTTCCTAATAATTGGATATTGTGCTTTCCCATTTGGTGTATTACTATTCTATATCACTTACCATCTGACAGGTAATTAACTTTTAATTACACTGTTTAAAACGAAGGACAATGTTGATTGAAATACAACCGGGCAGACAGAACACACAACAGAGATATGGAGCTGGGTTTTCTTGTCTGAGTTTGTTTTTACAGCAGTGTGGGGCAATCATCAAGCACCCAGATACACATAACAAAACATGCTCTTGGGATTTTTAACTTGATTTTTAAAATCCATTTAACTTCAAGGACCTTTACAACAATGATAGTTATGAAATCAAAGTACTCTGTTTAACAACACAATTATTTAATCATAAATAGCAGCTCTATGAATTTCCCCTTCTCTCCCATCATAGTTTCAACATGCTTGGGAGAGAATGCCTCCACCAGTGAAAGCAATTTCTTCTCTGATTCCCTCTTTCAGTCTGTAGCTGACCCGCTAAAATCACTTAAGTACGCTAACCATATGTTATTCAGAAAATTATTTTCTTCTGATACAAATGCCTTTTCTTGGGAAAGTGGTCCAAATCCATCGGCTTTTTTCAACACAGTGAACAATAATATTATTGTAATATTACTGTAATATTGTAATATTATTGTAACCTAGTGGCCTTCTGTGATGGAGTGACTACATCAGTGAACAAGGGAAGAGCTATCGATGTCATCTATCTGGAGTTCTGGGAGGCCTTTGACATGGTCCCCCACAACATCCTTCTCTCTAAATTGGAGAGAGATGGATTTGATGGGTGGACGAGGAATTGGTTGGATGGTCACATCCAGAGGGTCAACAGCTCAATGTCCAGATGGAGATAAGTGACAAGTGGTGTTCCTCAGGGGTCTGTATTGGGACCAGTACTGTTTAATATCATCATCAATGACATATACAGTGGGATCAAGTGCATGATTCTATGATTCTATGATATTCAGATTACAGAATCACAGAATCACAGAATCATTAAGGTTGGAAAAGACCTCTAAGATCATCAAGTCCAACCATCAACCCAACACCACCATGCCCAATAAACCATATCCTGAATTGCCACATCTACATGTTTTTTGAATACTTCCAGTGATGGTGACTCCACCACTTCCCTGGGCCGCCTGTTCCAATGCTTGATCACCCTCTGAGTAAAGAAATTTTTCCTAATATTGAGTCTAAACATCCCCTGGCACAACTTGAGGCCATAAATTAATTCTGATCCAAACCAATGCAAATTTCCAAAGCATTTTTCATGATCAAAACAAAAATCTTCTGATTTGCAAAAAATGCCAGCAAAGAATATGTTTTTCTGGGAGTTTTTGGTAGAAAACTCCAACTAACAAGCTTAGACAAACATGTGAGTCTCTTTCATCTTCCAACCCCAGGATTATTAATCATCATTTTGGTCTAACAAAAACTGGTTTTGTTGTTTTTTCATTGTTTTTTGACTCTATTAATTTGATCTAAAATTTAGAATACCTTCTTATAATACTTAATACCTTGTTTTCTGTTTGAAGATGTGATAAGTTAAAAGACAGATCATCTCCATGGAATCAAAAAGAAAGCAAAACCTGGAGATAGTTTTAAAAAAAACCTTACACCATACTCCTCCTATAAGTGGAAATTGTGTCTCTGGTCTCAAGCCAGCTAAGCAGGAATTTCACTGAAGATCTAAACAGAGAAAATAATTTCAGAAAAGTGAACAATCCAAAATGGATCAATAACAGGCTTGTGATTATTGTTGTTACTTATGTCTGACAACAAACTGGTAGCTGAAAGGTATACAAGAATTTATAAGTCCAATGTTGACAAACGCTTACAGGTCAAAACTAGTAAAACTTGCCTCTTTTTTTCTGAAACCTTATGACAATAGCAAAAAACCCTATTACACACCTGTCATTCATAATAAGATGCATTATGCTGAAGTGATGTAAAAACACAAATAAAAACATTCAACAATAGCTACAGAAAATGAAAGTGTCTTCTGCCCCCATAGAAGCCCTTGCTGCCTCACCCATGTCTTTGCTAATGAAAACAGATTTAATAGGTGAGATATTTATTATGGAAGCAAGTTAAAGAAAAGTTCTTGTCAGTTTGATGGAAGATGCTATTTGTGAAACAAAACCAGGACATGATGTAAATTGCAAGTAAGACTAACTCAGGAAAGACCAACCCTGCATGGGTAATAGGTATACTGTATACAGGTAATAAGTATGTTTCTTCTAGTTGATGTAAATAACTTGTTATCATTATGGACTAAAAGGTAACAGAAGACTGGACCAGAGGAAATGGCTGTGTGGAGCATATGTCTCTTCTAATACTTACCAAATATATCTTGCTGTGGGTGAGAAATTAAATCGTTCAATATGGCTCAGCTGACATGATTTTGGAAGAAAAAGAATTTTTCCTATGTGAAAAGTATTGTGGAGTTTATCCTAACTTTACCACAAAAGAGCAAGTCATTCAGTCATTTGCTGGCATGTTTGAACATTAGTCATTTATTGCCTCTTTGATATGTGACTGTCAGGTCAGGCTGGTCCTGAGCCTTGATTTTTATAGTCACTAGTAGTACTTAGATGTATTCCCAGACTTACTTCTTCCAAAACAATACAAGACCCTACCAGACAAGTGGTTATATTTTAGAACTGATTCCCAGTTTGTGTGCAAGACTGGTGTACTGGTTTTTCACTTGTTTACAATTTTATAGAGAACCTGCTCCTTGATTAAAATCCTGAAGTCCTGCTGAGTAAACCTATTGATTTTATCACAAGACTACCCTCTATGAATGCTCTTGATTTAATGTTTTATCAAAGTCAATCATAAAGTCTTTGTGACTTCATGAAAGAACTATGTACAGAGTATAAAAGAAAGGAGGTCAACCATTTGTTAACAGAATAGAATCTATTCTAACAGTTTAGAATGGATTTCAGCATAGCTGGGGACAGTATTCACCTATTAATGAAAAAACTTACAAAGACAAAGCATGCATATGACTAGCTGATATAAAGATGCACGTGTCCTATATTCTTCCTGTAAGTCAACCAGGAGAAATAGAAGTAGGACTCAAATTTTTACTGCAGTCATAAAAATTTAATATATCATTTGCCAGACACTTTCAATCTTATGAGAAAACAAACAAACAAACGAACAAACCCCACCGCTTTCTTCAAACCTAAATAAGAAAAGGCACCTAAACTAACACAAAACTGTTAGTATAAATAACTAGAAATAAACTTGAGTCAAGTATATTTGCAACTTGCTACTTCAGATTTAGTTTTATATATCTTATCATTGCCATGTTTCAAAAACCAATAAAACCTTTACTGTGAAGAAAAAAATCTGTTTTTAAAATACATGCATTCTGTCTGTGCATAATTATTTTAATTACAACTGATCTTTCAGTAACTGTGCTAAAAAGCCACCACAAAATACAGGTATACCTTGTAATACAAGACAGTGAGACTATATCCTCACTCCTGTCCTTCTCAAAGTCAATAAAAACTTCAAGGTAGTTGACACAAATGTTTGAATAGAAAAAGAATACCACTGGAAGATAAGAAGTTTTGCTCAGATAAATTCTGTTGTTTATCTTCGCAAAAAAATCATGATATTACTTTCCAAAAATATTATTTATCTCACCAAAACTAACATTAATTTTATGTTTTCAGTGGGAACCTGGAGAACTTGTGGGACATGATCCACAGTCCTTAAAAATCAGAGCAGTCAGACATTAACTTTCAGCTTTAAAATAGGAAGCTAAGTCTTCTGTTTGCTTTGCACAGTCATATAATGTTAATTGAAAATTTTAGGGCCTGCTTCTATTTTATATCTGTATACTTAGTATTGATTAAGTCCAGCAGAAAGCGTTAACAGGTGTCATTAAAATTCCTTTCTGTACAGGAAACGAAGAGGTCTGTGCAAATCTTATTCCATTGGCAATATTCAAATATATGCTACACTTTGGGTCTTTTCAGAAGAAATGCTTGTTGTATTTATGGCTGACCCAGCAACTTCATCAAGAAGTAACATGAGCCGATGGCTATTAGAAAATGAAAGACATCAGGACTAAAAAACTTATTTGAATATAGGAAAAACACCTGGTTTAATTTTTGAAAAAATACTTAGCAGGAGCCAGCTCCAAGGGCGCTGAGCAGAGTGTCGGTTAAAGCTAAGCAAACATAAATGATGTGCTGTGTACGGAGATACAGATCTTAACTGTCAGAAGGAGCAGTAAAAATAATTGACTTCCTGCTGAGTTAAGTCCTGAGCACAATCCTGCAAAATTAATTGTGTTTCTAATTTATCCTTTTTATATGAACAGAGGCATCACAAACGTAACGTTTTACCTAAACCTTCTCCCAGTGTTAGGGATTCATATCATGGCAGAGCTTATGTCTGAACAGCTGTGTGCTGAAGAGCAAAACTACTTTGAATTTTGTCTATCATTAACTGCATGAAGCAACTTCAGCTGAAGTCAAAGCAGTAAGAGTACACATATGCCTCTGAACAGTCTGGCATGAGCTCACGTGAGAGGAAGGGACTCGATTTCATCACATAAACAACCAAAGGTATCAGCAGGCCCTCTCTCCGGCAAGTCTCCACTCTGGTACTTTCCCTATGCAAAACTCCCTGTGGTCAGGGAGACATGAACAGGTGAGCAACTAGAAATCCAGTAACCAAATAAATACCTAGATAAATCAGAGAAAAATTTTTAAAGATAAACCAAAAATTTTTGTAGGATAGGACCAGGAAGTTTGCTGGAGGAAGAAGAGCAGGTAGGTGATTTATGGGTATATCATATGGGAGAAGGAAGGGACTTTCTGATAAATATTTCATATAATGAATGCCTAGCAGGAAAGGGTTACTTACACAAGTATGTCCATATTTCTTTATGTTGAAATATCCTACTAGATAGACTTGTTGTGTTCTGTGAGTTATACCTAAAGATACTTAAAAACTTTTCCTTCTGGATGTTAAAGGGAAAAGAGTTATAAATAACTTGAGACAAAGTTTTAAGCTTTTTCTCCCCTGCACTTCAGTTTTCCATTTATTGGATTAGACGAATACTTACTACAAAAATAAAACAGGAATAATTTAAAAAAATGCCTGTGATATTTGTGAGTTTTAACTCAGTAAACACTAGAAACATAGCAGATAAATTGGAAGACAATACTAGTAAAGAGGAAAGCTGTGTCCATTCCCCACAAAAGCAGCAAGTCTGACCTTCCAAGAACGCTTTGTAATTGCGATCGACTTTGGATGCAGATTTTGCCTGGGAATAGCAAGTACCAAGTGGAGTGTTGGTGGATCTGGATTGAGTTTTGTGAAACGTATCATTTCCTTGAATGAATGTCAGTGAGGGATCAATGCACAAGGTGCATTGGACTGATGAATATGCCAACTTTAAATTGAAATGTAAAGCCAAAGCCTGGATTGTGCTAGGTCACCTTAATATTTTTCACAAAATGAGGAAAGAGCATAAGCCTCATGTCTTTTGGGGGACCCTGCATCCTACTTTCAGAGGTAGGATATACCAATACTAGCAGCTACTCCACTTGCTAAAGCTCAAAATCCTCAGTTCACCTTTTTATTTTGAATATACGAACTTGCCCATTTTAACAAAGAATTTGTAAAGAAAAGAAAATGGCATGCTGGCAGTGAAAAGTATTTCTATCTTTCAGGTATCAAAAGTTCTCATTTTTATTCTGCCTGGCACTTTGGCATGAATAGGATGGAGATGCTACACAAAGTGATACAAAGACTGATGAATTATCTCCTGCCTTTGGGTAGAAATCAGTCATTATCACTAAATATTATAGACCATTGCAGGCACACATTCTTCATGTTATGAATGGGTTCTCCTTTCAAAGGATTTGATAGCCTGTGTTTATATCACAAAAGTGGATGTTTTACACTGTTTGAATCCCATCAATGTTGGTTTGGTGGAGCAGAATCACTGTTCTCATTGATAAATCAGTGTTAGGTCAGCATTAATCTAAAACAAAGTAAGGATGAGCCAAACTAGGAAGCAAGGAGCCAAACATGCCTCATTCATCCTTGAACTGTTCAGGGTTCAAATACAAACTTGGATGAAACTCTCTAGCTTCCTGCTTACTGGAGGAAGGACTAAACAAAGAATTCAAACCAACACATTCTTTATTTGCTCACCTTTAAAATAAGGGCTATATTATATAGGATTGCCTTTTGCCAGAAATGCACCTGGAGGGGCAGGACCCCTGAGTACATCCCCCTCTCCTGGGCATCTGGCTGCAGGGCCCATGGCCAGTGCAGCCCAGAGCTTCTCCCTTCCCACCAGTGGCCTTGGGATGAGGTTTCCCCAGCAGTGCTGTGGGGAGGCCTGGGCCCAGGGAGGCTCTGTCTTACGGGACCTGCTTTAGGCTGAGGGTCTAGTGCTGCATCCCACTGGAGCTCCTGATCCTGTTGCCTTGAAGC
This sequence comes from Phaethon lepturus, assembly GCF_000687285.1. NCBI lineage: Eukaryota > Metazoa > Chordata > Aves > Phaethontiformes > Phaethontidae > Phaethon > Phaethon lepturus. Next base: position 10,853 of record NW_010565619.1, on the reverse strand, counting down.
TGGGCCACTGCCTGGCGCTGGGCTCCTGGTCTGGACCCCAAAACTGATCTGAAGTTATCACAATCTTTAAAGATAAAACCAAGAGAACTGTTCCCAAAATATGTGAGGACCCTTACTTGGCAGAGGAAGGAAATTAAGAGCAAGCCTTTGTTCTCTGTCTCAAATATGTATTTTGGTTATAGGTTTAAATGGCTCTAAACATTTCAAAACTCCCGGGTTTACTAAGACATGCAGGTACATTGCAAAAAGGGCTTTAAAGCATTCACTTCAGACTCCTGATGGAAATACAGTATGCATCGGGCTTTTTCATTTTGTCATGTGAGTTTTAATCCCAGTACAGCAATGAAAGTGGTGTAAGGCATCACTTTAGGATCTGGGAATAGTTCTGAAAAGAAACCTAACAAAAACTAGTTGTTTTTTTCTACTGAAATTGGTCAGCGCTAAGCTGACACGCCAGCTGTATGGTTATGAACCCCATGTATGTGCCTGGAAATCCTGGATCAGCAGCTAAGAGAGGTCCTAATCTCCAGCCATAAACTGGGGCTGAAAATTACAAAGATGAGAAAGGTAAAGGGATTTTTAGCTCCAGAGATGTGAGTTGAATTTGACCCCAAGCAGTGGGAAGAGAGCAGCAGCTATCTGAAGCCGTTCAACAGTTATTCCTAACATGCATTATGCAGTGCTGTAAGCCATTATATAAGTACCAGTATTAATATTAGGTGTATCCCAGGTGACTCAAAATTAGTGTTGTGGTTTAGCCCCAGCTGGCAACTAAGCACCACGCAGCCGCTCGCTCACTCCCCCTCCCACAGTGGGATGGGGGAGAGAATTAGGAAAATTGGGTTATCTCGTGGGTTGAGATAAACACGGTTTAATAGGACAGAAAGAAAGAAGGGAACAACAATGATAATACCAACACAGGAATATACAAGAACAAGTGATGCCCAATATAGCAATTGCTCACCACCCCGTGATCGACAGCCCGTCCCCGAGCAGCTATTTCCGCTCTCCCGGCCAACTCCAGTTCATGTACTGGGCATGATGTCGTATGGTAGGGAATATCTCTTTGGCCAGTCTGGGTCAGCTGTCCCGGGCGGGGCCCCGTCCCTGTGCACCCCCAGCCTGCTCACTGGCAGCCCAGCACAAGAAGCTGGACTGTCCTTGACTGCTCAGCAACAACCCAAAACATCAGCACATTATCAACAGTTTCTCATCCCAAATCCAAAACACAGTCTCACACCAGCTTCTGTGAAGAAAACCAGCTCTATCCTGGCTGAAACCAGGACAATTAGATATGTCATGATACGTAAAAGGGGAAGTAAGAACCAGGATCTAACCTAGCTGTAGTTTAGAAAGCAGATATGTGTCAGGAGGTCTTCACCATATGAATGTTAAGTCGGTTTCTGTTTCCAAAAATGCTCTGTGTTTTCTTACTGACAAAGGCTGTCTGTGCTAACTTAACTATTGCTGTCTTACATATGCAAAGAAGCCAAGAACTGCAATATTATGAATTCAGAGATGGTTTACCCACACTGCCATCTACAGAATGTTACACAGATCAGCAAATTATGAGAGATGTTATGCTAAGAGATGCTCCCTTTTTTTTCTTTCTCTTTTTTTTTTTTTAAGCAAATGTAGCTCACTTACAAAACTATTTGCTTTTTACATGGATTTACAATGGTAAACTACAATGCTGTACTGTGAACACCTTTCAAGTGTTATCGCCTAGCAGTCCTGCAGCTCATTTCATCTTGCTAAAGTCTGGGTTTTGTCTGGTGTGCATTTTACTGCAACTCTCCCAGTTCCCTTGTGTTACACCAGGTCGTGGTGTGTTCCCTTAACGCACAGCCTGTTAGGTCTATTGCACAGTCCTGTGGTCCAGTGCAGCGCTCCAGGGTTCACTGGATCTCACTCGCTGCTGCTATCTGGTTAGCTAGCCTGTGAAGATCCCAAGGAACCCCCCTTTAGTCTAATTGTGGTAATATAGCACTGACATATGTGGCAGCAGATGAGAAACTCCAGTATCCAGCTAAGTGCCTTTTTAAGTGTTTGGTCACTGGCCGGTAGACAGCTCTGCTGCTGCTCCGTTCAGGACCCAGGCAGCATTTAGAGTAGAAGAAAAAGCTTCACGCTGTTTCCTTTTCATTCAAAGTACTGCACTAGGGAAGGAATAGCAAAGCGTGCAGTCTCGTCAGCAAGATTTGGCAGTTATGTGGGGGATAAAGAAGGCTGAAAAGTATTGTGTGTGTTCAAGAATGCTCTAAATTTACTATAAAAATACTCCACTTGTCATTCTTAATGATTCTCCGCTGCCACTTATGGTGATTAGAGCTCCATTTACAGTTTTTTTCATTTGAAAGCATTTCAGCCTTGGAACAAATTGAATAGATCACAGAGAGTTCACATTTCAAAGTGCTGAACAGAAACTTCCCCAGTTTGGATGCTTTTTGTAATTCTTCGCTTCTGCCAAGATTTTTCCCAGGCACATAATATGCTGTGTTGCTGGTATACAAAACTTTGACTTTCGTAAATAAATGGGCCGCAGGAGGAATTGCTATATTCTCCTGTTTGAATGATTCATGTACATCCAGCAGCAGGAAATAACATACTATACAGAATCTTACAGAAGTAGCCTGTGCTGCTGCACAGCAATGGGATGGGATGCCTAGCACTGAAATATAATGAGATTTCCTGTGAGCTGAATATGTATGGTAAGCCCTCAGGATTCAGAAGAAGTGTGAAAAGTAGACAGTAGATTATGAGAAGAAAGAAAGATGAAGATAAACTTTTTAAGAAAGTTCTTCAAAGAAGTGCTTAATTTTGAGAATTTACAATACATCCTCCAGAGAACTGTTCAGATATTGTTTTTCAAATGCAGGAAGTATTACCTCAATCTTGATCCATCACTCCCCTGATCTTTTGAAAGGGCACAGAATTTCTTTCTGTCCCCTCAAGAGTATATAAAAAGAATGAAAATAAAATCTTCCCTGACTTTATGCCCATTCTTAGATTCCTTACCAGCAGTCATCTTTTGAAGCATATATAATCAGTATCTCATTTTAGAAATGAGGGAGGTTGTTCTTGTGGTGGTGCTCCTATTTTCTCTTGTAGCTTGTAGCTACATTTAACAGGACTGTGGAAAGATCTGTGGGCTAAATTGTTTAGAGACAAGAGCAGCATCCTGTGCAAGTATAAACCAACCTTACTCTAATTAGGTATTTTTTTACCATCTGAAAGTCAGGGAAAGGAAAAAGAATAATTTATTTATCCAAATATTAATTCATTACAAAAAGACCTTTCAAGTGGAAAAATGTTAGGAAAAATTGATCTGAATTCTATAAATGTTTTTTAAAAAATATTCAAAGGCAACTTTAAAACTTCCATTTTGGCAGTTTTAAAACAGAATGAAAGTGGAACATTTTATCATCAAACTGAAACAAAATTCATTTTGGGCCTCTCAAGGAGGAATTTCTTTTACTATTTTTTATTTGGATTTGGAACTGAAAAATCAAAATATCCATATTTTGCAAACAGGCAGAGAAGTCATAATGAAAAACTGTCTTAGAGTGTTCCTAGAAAGTTACATGGCAAAGTTCATATCCCTGGAAAGGCAGTGAAGCCCAGGAATCAGTGCACAACATAAATGGGATCTCTTCTGTCATGTCTTTTCATTTTTATATCTGATCTCAATCCCTCAATTTTAACCTTCTTTAAAAACCTCTTGTAAAAGTTGTTTCCCTGTGTTCCTTGATTTGAAGGATGATAATGGTAATGTTGCTGGAAACTTTTTTAGTGGTTTTTTTTTTTAAATCATTACTAGTAGTAATGTCTACAAATGATAATCCTCTTATAAGAAAAAGTAGTTATTTTTAGTCATACACTGGGAAATGAAGGAGCAGACAAGTGATTTAAGTGATTTGCCTTTCAATCCGTGTATAGCTGAATTACAGACTCACTTTCTAATTTCTGTCCTACATTATGTTGGATCACCGTGTTTACAGGACAGTGGTTTTCCATGCTGTGTGCTACAGAATGTTTCTGGTTTGGGCAATGAATATTTCAATGTCGTTCTCCTAATAAATGCACAATCAATAAAAAGATTCAGCTGTTTAGTCTGAAGAATATTAGCTATTTGCTTGAATAAGCACTTCTTCCTAGAAGATATTTATAACTTCCCAGAGTCCAGCCATTCACTTCTTTTTTAAGGAACTGAAAAACCCCCAGAAATATCTTATGGAAAATGATGAAACAGCCTTTTTTCCTAAATTCTGCTTCTCCACCTGTCATTTGTGTGTTACTTGGTTATGACAGCTGTTTTCAGGGCATGAGGAAAGAGCATGATTACCAGAAATAATTGATTTTTTTAATAATAACAGTGTAATTAATGAGTTATGTGGTGACTTAGCAATAAAAAAGATATTTGAAATAACAACAGAGTAATTTTCATATTCTGGAAAGATACTTTTTCTCAAGGAGAAAAGATTCTGAAGAATCCAGCACATGGATATGCCAGCCTTACTGTTCCAGCTTTCCAAAATAAAAATTTTCACCACAGGCAATATCAGGGAAAAGGATAGAGAGATGTGTATTTTTCTTAAAGGGCATCTAAAAGTTTGTCATATGATGGAAATGCACTATTTTCACTGAAAAAAGATCAACTGAGAAAACTGTTGACTTTTTTCTTTACATAAACTCCAAAGGGATAGGTTTCATAAGAAATCTGTCATAAGACTATCAATATCTTATAACTGAGAAAGTCTGTAGTTGGTGGTGTTATACACTCATCAGTTAAAATTATTTTAATAGGGTAATTTAAGGCAAAAGCAGAATTAGACCCTTGGTGTTCAGTCATGGTTCTAGATCATTGCTCACCGTTGTTTCTGATCTGCATCGTACACTCCGATCCCACAGCAATTACAATGACACTTGGTCAGCTCCGTTCCCTAAACATCACTGACAAAAGCCTTGTGTCAGCGTATTCTCTGTAAGTGACAGGCAGAAAACACTGACTGTTACAGCTGGAAGAGCAGAGCCAGTTCCAAGAACTGGGAAGGGGAAGCAGGATTTTCCTTTTAGTGCCTTTTCCATTCCTTCATTCTGAACAAGCTAAAGGACCTTGTTAGACTGCTGGATATGTTAGACTGCTGGAGCCAATTTCCATCACTGGTTTTGCTTTGCCAAGTTCCTTGAAAACAAGCAGGTTGCTGAGGAGAACTTTATTAAAAGCACTGTGAGATTTTCTTCTGACTTTTCTTCTGTCCTAAAAATGCTACTTAGATGAGATAGAGAAAACTTTTAAAAGCTGGTTTATTCTCCCCTCCCCCTTTTCCCATCACACATATACTTCCCCCCTGATGATTCAGATCTATTCTGTGTCTTCAGAACTTGCTTTCTTGTGAAGGAAAAGGATGCATATCTCAAGCATACAATCAGCATTTTGATAAGAGCACACAGGATAGACATATAGGCTCATCCCTGATACTTCTTTGCAGCTTCCTTCTTTTTCTCCACTGTACAGCAGGGACATTTCACAGTTTCTACTCTAAAAAGAGATAAGTGATTTGGAGGTTTGTTTTATCTTCTTTTTTTCCTTTTTTGGTAATAATAAACTTGTTGGGATCAGCATCCGCAGACTATTTGCAATGTCAAAATGAGTTCCCTGTGTCATTTGATCTGATTACCAAATAACGTTACCGGAGGATGAAGTCACAAAATAGGAAGTGTTTGGATTTTTGTTGTTTAGCCAACACTAAAGATAAAATATTTTTATTTTAAATTGGCTGGAATTCCTAACAGCAGGGAGGGCAGAAGCTGTGTAAATGAAAATAAGAAAAGAAAACATGCTACATTTGGTTCAGATAAAAAGTTGTGGGGTTTGGGTTTTTTTTTAGTTTGGCTGCTGAACTAAAAATTCAGTTATTTTCACGGCTCTTCCTGAAAAGCAGTATCTAACAGTATTTTTCTGACTGAACTTTTCCCACCATGGAAAATAAATAAATAAATAAACCATAATAATAAATCTTAAAAAAAAACAGTGGTTCAGTATAACACCAAGACCATTCATGGAGGTTTTTGGACAAGGCTGTGAAACTCAATTCCATGTCTGCGCTCTCATTGCCCAGAAGTGGACTGTGGACGTTACCATTTTTCAGCTGCAATTGAAAGTATTTCCCGGCACAGCTCACCTACGACAGCCATGTGCCCAAGAGGGGACCTGCGGTGGTGGTCACGTTAGGTCTGGGGAGTGCATGGCGAGTTCTCAGCATGGGCAGGCACCCTCAGACATGTGTATGAGGAAGCTGATTGGGGTCTCTTGGACTCCCATCATCTAAGTCACAGTTTAGGACTAAGGAATAAATTCTGTCTTCTCCAACCTGTGCTTTGGCTGTGGCTATTGGCTGTTTTAGCTATATGTTGAGCTACAAGCCATGTGTAAGCTGATGCTGCTTATAGATCTATGTTTCAGGCACTGATGTGACAAGACGTGGGCACCTGGTGACAGAACAGCTACTTATAATTGTGGGGAGACTAGGGAGGAGAGGAAAAAGAGAAGTGATTCAATTTGTGCAGTGAGCTTTATTTGGTTTCAGTAACCAGCAGTTATCAATAATTGGCTCTTTGTATCAAGTGTGCTTCACTATGCACTTCATTTAGACCTAAAAAGGTGGTGACTGAGTGTTAAGTAAATAGTGAACAGCTATGAAGAATATAAATTTATTAGAGTATCCTAATTATGTAGAACAGAACTTAGAATCATTTATTACTAATTTGGAAGCTGTCAAAAAATTCATTTAGAAACTCCTTATAATTTTACTGTTTTCCAGTGTGCAATGCATGGATGGGAGCTTTTTTCCTTTGGCTCCTTCAGTGCAAGAGTCATGAAGAGTAGTCTGTAGAGATCAACAAAACCACTACAGCACTTATTGTGGAAAGCGTGGTGCAGATTTACACTGATGCTGTCTGCTGGCTATGTGCAGTGCACACCTGATAAGGATCTCAGCAAGTCAGAGCGGTACCAGTCCCCCAACCGGCAAAAAAGCGTCCCCCACTAAGCCTGTTTTGAGTAACATCAACTCCTTCCCAGAGAAATATTTCTACAGCTTTAAAAGGAAGAAGTTCAGAGACAGCTGAATGAAAAAATGGGAATACTATATCAAGTACTGAAGACACATCAAAAATCTTATTCATCCTCCTTCCATGTCAGTGGTTACACTTGGACTGGTTCATCAGCTGCTAAACACTTCCTGGCTCATTGCCAGTCTTCACATATTCTGCTGCTGTTCATCTTCCTGTCTTTTGCTTGAAAAAGACTCCCAGTCAATGCATCTTCAGCTTGTGAATCTGCTGATTTAGCGCTGAGGTTATATTAAAACTACAAGGTGTATTTTGAACTAGTCCTTGTTTTAGCATTAAGCAGCTAGCTTTAGGTGAATTATCCATGTGGCAATTAAGGCTGTTCTAAGGTCTGCCCTAAGCAGGATCAGTGTGTTGATCTCACACAGTAGTTAAGGCACCTGAGTGTTTCTAGGCAACAGTGGTCCCTGAGGTGATGTCTCCAGCATCACAGCAAGCTGCTCTGACTTTCCTTGCCCAACAACTGGGTGCTGACAGGCTGGCCAAAGCCTTGTCCTCAGTGTGCACCTGGAGTGAGGCTGAATCACTACTGCCCCATATAACACGATCGCTACTGCCCCATATAACAACTGCATACAGCATGCGTATTAATACAGTTTCTCACAAGACATCTATTAAACAGAGCTATTATATTCTTATTTTGTTAGGAAACTGGAACATAGAAATTATTTGCTGTAGGTATTCCAGGAATTTTATAGTGGAAACAGAAATAAAATCCGTGCATCCGGACTGAGAATACTGTGCTTTACCTACAAGATCACACATACGTTTTTCAACCTCTTATGAAAAGAGCAGGCTTTGTAAGAATATAGGTCTGGTTTGCATATGGATCTCAAAGGACAGTTTCAGATTTGAACTCAGGGCTGCCTAGAGTTATTAAAGTCCTTTAGAAATATTAAGGGTACTGGACTACCACATATAACACTGCTGTGGCCATTAATCACAGCACTGTGTAAACATGTTTTCCATTCAGAATTCAGCATACGTTTAATCTATCAGTTCAGAAACATGCTGACAACAAAGAGTTATTTTCATCTGGCAGATTAATTTCTCTTTTATTACCTCTTCAGAAAATCCTACACTGGTATCTCATCTTCTCTCTGAATCATCCAGACAGTACAGGGAATTGGATATATCTGTGGCCAACAGTTGCAGAAATCTAGTTTATAGCTAATAGACAATCACCCAAAAAAGTAACTCCATCCAAAAAAGTAACTGAAGATGTTTGTATATGACATGGAGGAAAAAAAAGGCACTGGAATAAATAAAGTTGTAGGAAAGTCTTTCCAGAGCTCTGCTCCTTTCAGTGATACTACATGAGCTGTTAAAAGACAATCTTAATTTCTGGTTGGCATTAGGTAATATTAATGTTGTTTATGGAAGTTCATGAGGGCAGGACAAAAGTTCATGAGGACAGGACAGCAAGAACATGATGTTAAATTTTACCAGAAAGTAGGAAGTTCTTCTTCACAGTGGCTTGTGTTTCCGTCCCCGAGGAATTGTCTACGTCTGAACTGAGGAAGATGCAACATTCAAGAGTGTCTCTTCCATGAGTGCTGTTTAGTTTCATGAATAGAAAAAAAGAAACTACAGTACTAGTAGTACAGTCATCAATACAGTAGTACAGGCAATTAAAGCCATCAATACAGTATACAGATCTAGAGACAGCAACATTACAGCATGCAAAATAGCCCAGCCAGGCCTCTTTTTTCTCACACAGGATGCTATATATCTGTGCGATTTGCCAATGCGTGTACTGCATTATGTCCTTCAATTCCTCTTACAGTGCACTGTCGTGCTGTGAACTGTTAACGGTTGCCTTCAGCTTCAAAGAAAAACGATTTAGGTAGCAGATGAAGTAATACTTTTACACAGCTTTGTCAGCAGTCTAGGAACCATCAGGAAAAAAATATGCAAGTTATGAGACAAAGTACTTTAAGAGCTTGGAAGTCTCTGGCTTCTACTACCACTTACTGACAAATTCAGCCAAATATCCATGACCATGGCCTTAGGCTGCACCTCAAGATTGCTAAAGCTTTTCACACACAGTACTGGAGGCATCAGTTCACATAAAAAGTTTCTAATAGACCTGTGAGTGCACTGCTTCAGGGTCAAGAAGTGCTGAAACAAAGCAAAATCAATGCCTAGGCAGCACTACTGATTCCCAGTGGCAAGGCATGCACTAACAGACCAGAATGGTGTTGTAGAAGAGGGAGGGAGGGAGTTGGAGAGAGGAGAACAATTTTATTAAAGATGACCTGTGCCTGCGACAAAAGGA
>NW_010565619.1:0-1253 GCF_000687285.1 Phaethon lepturus | reverse complement strand
GAGGAGAGGAGAGGAGAGGAGAGGAGAGGAGAGGAGAGGAGAGGAGAGGAGAGGAGAGATTAGTGGAGCTGCTGACTATGCACAGAGAGAACAGATGTTGGAGGTTAATGGAGCATTAGTAAAAGAAAGAAAATCAAAGTCTCCTAATACCTGGTATAGTTATTTTCATCAGAGGATTCTTTACAGAAATGCACAAGGTTTAATCGTAGTTGATTTATAAAGTAAGACACCGCATGGCCTTGTTTAGCACAAGGGGTTTCAGCAGACCCACACTTGGCTCCAGGATTGCCCCCTGGGAATTTCCCACTTCAGAACTATTACCTGCTGCCATTGCTATCAACCTTATTTAACTGTAATTGTCATCTCTCCAAATACAGATAAAGTTTGGAACCCTCCTTCTAGTGAATTATTTTGTGTAATGAGGATAATAGATTAAAGAAAGAAAAAGTATATTCACTTTAAGGACAAAAATATTTAGGTAATACATAAATATATCCTGTATTTATCTTGTGCAGTTACAAGGCATATAAATTAACAGCTTGCTTGCTGTTTTGCAAGCAGTAAACTAGAGAGATACGTGCTTTCAAACTGGTTTGTAAAAATTACATTTTCTAGTACTAATAAAGACCCCACCTGACACTGTAAAAATATAACTTATAGCTTCAAGATTCTGTGTTCATTTGAGAGGGAGACACTTAGACCTGTGAGCTCCCAAACTCTTTACAAGAATAGTTTAAAAACCACTATGTGCATTTCATTGCTTGCAAAAGGAACTATGTGCTGACAGACTTAAAAGCTGAAATCGATTGCCTATTGAGAGAAGCCTCGAGGTAGTGGAAAAAGATAGCAAAGTATCCTCAGGCTGCTCAACTGAAGTGTCTCAGACTTCAGCCTAGCTAAGTGGCAATATATCCTGGCTTTTCAGCTGATACTTATTTCTCACAAGAACTGTTTCTGGTACTCTGGAGGTGTTCAGGACTCCAGTTCATTAGTGGAAGGTTTTTGTTTTGTAACCACAAACTGTTGTCTTGTTGCTCCACCAAACATTAATGATTCTTCTTCAGTGTCTCGTGGCAAATTCATTCAGATGCCAGGTTAGTACAAAAGTTCTGTATCCTGAGAAACACGAGCGTATCACTGTTGAGCTACAAGCGGGCTATAGTGATGTTAAAGCATTTGTTTTAAAGATACTTTTGCGTGACTATTGCTTTTATGTGAAAATATCACCCCAAATGGTTTGGGCTTAGCGACCA
>NW_010565618.1:2903-21479 GCF_000687285.1 Phaethon lepturus | reverse complement strand
GCCGGCTGGGCTGAGCCCGGCTGGCTGCGCCTCCATCCTCGGCCCGTGATTGATTTTGCTTCATTTGCTGCCTCAAGAGCGTGACCCGCCGACGTGCATACACGCTGCCCGACGGTCCTGAGGAACGGCAGTGGGTGTTACCCCTTTCTCAGTGGATCATGATTTCAAGGGGGGTGTGTGTGTTTTCTTGCCTGTTTTTTAGGACACCTCAGGAATAACTGAACAATGTGTCAGATAATGAAGAGAAAGCAATTAATCTCATGCTCTCTTGCAAATCCCAGACACTGTAATCACACAAATGATTAGGAACTCGAAGCAGACTGGTGGAAGATTTTAATTCTGTTTGTTGAGAGATGTAAACATAATTGATTTACATTTTTCTCCAATAAGTTAATTTGAGAGAGTGTTCCCATTGTGAATAATATCAGATCCAAGGCTATATGGCTTACAAATCTCAATGACTCCACTGGAGAAAATACAGATCACTCCTTGCTGCAAAAAGATGAAAAGGATAAGGACTAATGACTGGTAAATGTTGGCTTCCTGTAAACAGAAAATTACCAAATCTGACAAATGCTATACATTAGCACTGTAACACAAGAAGCAACATGCTCTCCATTATCCCTGATAAGTTAATGGATCAGTGCTGCGATTCAAAAAAATAATGAAAGAAAGTCTTCTTCGGAAGCAAAGTCTCCAGCTTGCTTCAGAACAGTTTTGGACTTAAAAACGTCGGTTTCCTAGAAATATTACAACTAACTGAGGGTTGGTGTAGGAAACGTTTTTCCATTGCAAAATATATATTGGCTGAAGATGAAGATCCCTGCAGAAGGGCATCCCTTTAGATAAAATCTTTTGCTTTCATTTTGGTGGGGTCAAGGAGAGGGAGGGGAGGAGGAAGCTGAGGACTGAAATGCAGCAGACGCAGAGTCAAACTCCTGCTGATGCTGCGTATCTCAGTCTTCACTGGCTTGTCTAAGCTCTTCCTGGTGTGTATTTTTTTTGTCTTTCTAGAAAAGGTCTTTTTGTAATTTCTTCATGGAACCAGTTCACGTGTGATTTTTTTTACGTGAAAGAGAATTTGTTTTCTGGCCAGCCGTGAGCTCCCTCTGAGAAGGCAAGGAAACACAGATCCCTTGCATGCTGTTGTTACCTACTGTTTGTATGGCAGCGTGAAACAATTCAGAGACTAGACGGGCTCAGAATTCAGTTTCAGCGAAAAACACCAAAGATTCCATAACTAGCAAAAAAACCCCCAAGCCCCACAAAGACTGACAAAAGCACCCTTATCAGCATGATACAGACAATTGGGTGAAAAGAGCAAGACAGAGGGCCTTATTTGTAGTCGAAAGAAGTTTAATTAAATAATGCTTTAATGCATTTCAGCAACTAGGAATAATTGCAAACATGGAAAAAGTTTCCTTCTCTGACACAGCCTAGTCATGGTGACAGGCAAAATAATCCCCCTTCCTAATGCGATTAACGTGGGTCAGGGTTCGCCACGTGCTTTTGCAAAGATGGTTTGCATTAATCACACGGAAGTCACGAGCATCTCTGCCCTTGCCAACACTGGTATTCGCACCTCCCCTCGGTGTCGGCAGGGCTTCCCCGGCAGCAGCGAGGCAGCCGGGCTGGAGCGCTCAGCCTTGCTCACCTGACCAGGTGAGCTCTTTCGGTGCAGGGTGCTTGGGGTCCCAAGCCTGTCTCCCTAGGGAAGAAATTTTGCTCATCATCTGCTGGTAAAAAGATATGAGGAAGGCTCCTTTTAGCAGCAAAATTTGAAGATACGTGTAATTACCTTTGATATTAGCTTCTTGTCATTATTGCTACAAAAGCAGCTCACCCACATAGTATCTTTTAAATATCCTTAGTAATCCTAACCCTTTAAGAGTCCAAATTTACATCCAAATCCCATACATCTTTGCAAGTAACTGAACCTTAAAATGATTTTTATGTGGTTATTATAAAGGTGGAATTAGCTACCACTGTAAATCTGATTCTTTCTGAACTAAGGGTCTGAAAAAGGAGAAAATACTAATTTTGAAATGCATCTAAAAAATCTGCTGTTGCACTAGAAAAGACAGGCTGGATATTTTCTGCCCCATCCAATGAATTTTAGAGATTTGACTGTGGATGCCGCCATGCTGTTAAGATGTGCTGGATTGAAGCCATGTGGATGGGGGTAGGTGGATGGATGGTGGGCAGGTGACCATAGCTCCTTCTCCTCTGCCAAAGCTGTGGTGTGAATCCTGGCCAGGTTCCTCAAACTTCCATCTTTCCAGACATGGGAAACACTAGTTACCTTTTAGCTCAAAGGCCCTGGCCAGGACACCTAGAAACATGAGAGTAATAAGAAGTAGATGAATATTAAAAACGTTGCCATGAAATGCAATATTAACATTAATGAAATGTTAGTATTTTTGTTAAGTTATGAAAGAAATAGAAAAGAACCTTGTCCTGTGAAATTGTATCTGAAGTCAGTGGTGACTGACTGCTGAGCACAGTCACTTAGGGGACAGGTACTCTAGTCAAGGGCTTGTCCAATATCACTGGCCTGAGACAAACACAGGCCCCATCCTTTGCCATTTCCTACGATCTCCAGTGATTTCTTTCCAAACTGCACCATCTCAGAGACATGAGGATAATTGCTCCGCCCTGGCGTAGTTTGTATAGGGTTCAGTCTGGCTCAAATTCGACAGACAAGGTTCTCCAAAAGTGCAGCCTTCTTTGCAACTTGAGTAGGCAATGTTTCATCCTGTTTTTCTTGCTGTGAGTTTGATGGCACCTGATCTGCACAAAACGTGCCCCAGTCTTTAAAAGCCTCACGTTTTTCCCATTTCGATCTACTTTTCAAAATCTGCTTTACTGATGAAATGTATGACAATGGCTTATATGTTCTGAATAGGTCCCTGGTAACCAGGTATCAGCTCTGCTTAAGATGAGGAATGCGGATCTGACCTAATTTCTGTTGGGGAACCTCGTCATGCCCTTGGAAAATACGATCCTGATTTTGTCTTGATTACCTCATTTAGAAACAGGTTTACAGCCCTTTGCTTCGTTTTACAGCCCCAAGCTCGCGATGTATTTTTCTTACATGAGCAAATTTTTGTTGTACCTGATGATTCTGATGACTTCTTGCAGCACACTGCCCAGGGAGCTGGTGGTTCCACTTGTCTGAAGTTGTGCCAGCCAGAGGCTGCTCTGCATGCTTGCCCGGGTCAAAGTGCTTCGGAAGTGCCCTGGTTCACGGATCAGCTCGCTAAGCCTCACATTTTGTTCTCTGGGAAAAGGCAGATTCATCTTGCTGCAGAGATGGGTCATATCCCAGGTAACTCATTCATCAGTACTTTCTGATGGGACCATATTTCATCAACGGAAGAGAAAAACATGTTTAAAACTGTCTTTCACAGGATGAGCTGTTGCCCCAAGTTATTCATCACAGTGATTCATCACAACCTTCATTTCTTTCAGGAAGTGCTCTCACTGCTGCTCTAGACCACTATGTACCAGTATTTGTCAGGTGGAGTGGGCTGGCTTGCTCCATGGGGAACCTGGCATTGGTAGGATACTGAGGTGTATAAAAACATGAAGGATGAAAGGATCGAGAGCAACCCTGCCGAGAAGGACTTGGGGGGACTGGTGGATGAAAAGCTGGACATGAGCTGGCAATGTGTGCTCACAGCCCAGAAGGCCAACCACATCCTGGGCTGCATCCAAAGCAGCGTGGCCAGCAGGTCGAGGGAGGTGGTTCTGCCCCTCTGCTCTGCTCTGGTGAGACCCCACCTGCAGTCCTGCATCCAGCTCTGGAGCCCTCAGCACAGGAAAGACATGGACCTGTTGGAGCGGGTCCAGAGGAGGGCCACCAAAATGATCTGAGGGATGGAACACCTCTCCTGTGAGGACAGGCTGAGAGAGTTGGAGTTGTTCAGCCTGGAGAAGAGAAGGCTCCAGGGAGGCCTTACTGTGGCCTTCCAGTACCTAAACAGGGCCTATAAGAAAGATGGGGACAGACTTTTTAGGAGGGCCTGTAGCGATAGGACAAGGGGTAATGGTTTTAAACTAAAAGGGGGTTGGTTTAGACTAGGTCTAAGGAAGAAATTTTTCCCAGTGAGGGTGGTGAAACACTGGCCCAGGTTGCCCAGAGAGGTGGTGGCTGCCCGATCCCTGGAAATATTCAAGGTCTGGTTGGATGGGGCTCTGAGCAACCTGATCTAGTTCAAGATGTCCCTGCTCACTGCGGGGGGGTTGAACGAGATGACATTTAAAGGTCCCTTCCAACCCAAACTATTCTATGATTCTATAGTTTTATGAAAGATAAAAGGAGAGAGGTAGAGCCAGTTCAGGCTTGTCGTAACTGTGTGGGCGAGACCGGGACCCTGCCTGCAGAACAGTGAGACGACACCAAACCAGGAGAGACAGGAGAAGTATTATCAAACTTTTCTTAATGCAAAGACTCTCTGGATAGTTTTGGTATAGCTGCTACTCTCTGATGCACTAGTTGCTATGAGGTTATCTTAGAGTAGCAAACATTTGTGCTAGGTGTGTTATATATAAGCAGATCTTGTAAGCAGCACTATTATCCCACTGGGGTATGTTGTCGATAAGCTCCATACAGACAGGTTTACGTAGTTCACTTCTACAAATAATCAGATTTCCTCAGATTCTAGAAAAAGTATACTTTAAGTCCATTTCTTGTTTATTATACCCTTCTGCTTATAACACAGAAACCTGTTCTTATTATAAACAGGCTGTGCTCAAATGATTACACATGCATGTGATAGACAATAGGGCAAAGAAAAGAGCAAGGGACTGACTGCAATCTCAGTCCAGCCACTGAAAAACAGGTCAAGGTTTGAATGTAAAATGTTAAGGGTTGCAAGTCTGTAATTTTTCCTTTTCTTATTGTCACTGGTCCTTACAGCAGTGACTTGCCTTTCTAAGAGAAGCGCTGGGGAGCGAGCGAGCAGCCTGGGCTGGCGCTGGTGCAGCCGGGGTGTGCGACTGCTGGGGCTGCAGCTGCCTTCCAGTGCTGCTTGGGGAGGCACTGGCTCCTCATCCTCAGGTGCTGAGGCCCTTCCCAGTGCTTTTGACTGTGTTTCATTCATCTGTGTTGCAGAAGAGTTAGGTAGCGGCGGGATCTGAAGCCTAAAATCAGAAGGAATCTGTGCTTTTTGGGTGTGACATGCTGTGAAGCTTCATGAATGAAAGTACCCTCAGGGGGCAACAGAAGCATGTCACAGAAGAGGCAATGGAAGCTGCCTTGCTCTGCACAAGCAAGGAGGAGAAGAGACAAGACTGTGTACAGAAAATTTGGAGCAGATAAAAGCTTGAATTCAAGGGGAACCTGATGACTGGGAGCAGTAAACACCAATTGTGTGTGTCTCACTGAATTTCTCAAACAAACCCCTACCTCTGTGAGAGCTGGAAGCTGGGAAAATAAGTGGAAGGTAAGGGGGAGTGTGGGCAGCAGTGAGAAACAGGACCTGTACTACTTGCAGGGCCTTCAGCCTAGAGGTTGGTTTGAAAGAGAGAGAAAAGATTGAAAAATTATTTCAGGAAAAATAGTAATACCTGCAGCTCTGGAGGGCATGAAGACCAAGACACGAAAAGACCAGGGGATGTAAACCTGGTTGTAGCTGTAGGTTTCACGGGCAGGACTTCTCCTCCCTGTGAGGTGGCACTGAGTGCATGCTGATCCTTCAGGCCTGTGAGGGGCTGCACCATCCCGTAAAGACAATCTGCTGCCTGTTTTGGAGAACACCTTGTTAAGAGATCCACCTTCTGTCATGTGAGGCAACTGTGTGGCTGAAAGATGAGTTGTGCCCAGAGGAGCTTAAAATTTCACAGCCCAGGCCAGCTTCTGCTGACTGGAATGAAGAAGGAGTAAAATGTACCATTGGGTCTGCTGCTAGTGAAGGTATGATAGCACAGAGAAAAATATATTCCAGGCAAAATTCCAGCCATTGGGATGCTGGTGGGTGGTGAAGAGGTTGCTTTCACCTCTCCAGTTTGGGGTTGTTGCATGCTACAGACAGGCTCAAGCAACTTGGGTGAAGGTGGTATTGTCATCTCTAGTGACCGGAGATGTCCTGAGAGGAATGTGCAGTCCAGGCTCCAGGCACAGCTCTCCCTCTTGCTGGTCAGGAGGAAACCAGGATCGACTGACTCACATACGTTGTCTGCAGATCCTTGTGTCACCTCTGGTGTGCCTCTCTTCCTCTCCGCCACCTGACACGCCGAGGCGCTGGGCTTGCCACGCTGGATTTTGTAGCTGAGTATACAAATGAGAGAAAGGGAGAAGTCTACATTCAGACTGATGCAGAGACAATGAGGTGAGAGGCACTGTGGCATACCTTCGTCTGGATGCAACCGTTACGCTTACCCTAAAATCAGTAGCGTGAAAGAAAGCTGCAGGATAAACGTACGCAGCGGAACTTGCTCATAGTATGTGTCTGATATAGAGGGACCTTGTCTGCCATTGATAAATGGCTTCACTAAATTAGAGTTTTACAGGAACAGGTATTTCAGGAAATTTATCACTGGCATAAGCGTGAAAAACCTACCCCAGTGAGGAAACTACTTGTAACAGTTGCAGGCATGGATCCTTGGAAAACTGGTGTCCAGAGCCAGGCATCCGATACCAGAACGTAGCCGCTCAAGAGCAGCCTTGCTCTGATCTAGAGAGATAAGTCAGTTACCTACAGTCTTAAACATCGATCGTTTAAGCAATATCTACAAATCCTTACTCAGTTTTTGCTGAAGACAGACACCCACTGATTCACAGTTTGACCCTGATTTCTTTCAGTTTTTTTTTTTTCTTAATAAGACAAGAATAAGAGGCCAAAAATGCCAAAGCCCTTGCAACATGGCCATTCATGCCCACCCCCAAAGATGTACTTAAACAGTTCTGACTATGTTTTCTTACTTGCTTAAAGTTAGTAAATGAAATCAAACTGCCATCAGTTTTTAAGGTGATTATCTCTGGGCCTGAGATTAATTGTGTTTTCCAGCACAATGACAATGGTTATGTATGTCCTCCAAAAATGTATATATGTATCAATTTTTTTAAAGATAATTGCATTTCTCACTAATCATGAGCTGAAGTAAGTAACCTGCAGGATGCAAGCAATGCTGCATATTTAATAAAGTCTGAAAGAATAAATAATAGACCTTTTATGCGAGGTTAATCCTGAGTAAAAAACAGATATGAAAATGATTTCTTTATCCAATTTCTAAACAAATGGTAGCTACTGAAAATGGAACACATCCTTTTAACCTAATGCATTTTGATACTTTACAAGCAGAAGAGCGTTATGCTCTCTGCTGCCAGACAGTGCTATATAATGGAGTTAAAAACAACATGAAAAAAGGGTTTAATAAAAAAAAAAATCTTTGAAATGTTGTGGATCTTAGTTACAAAATCTTTCTGGTATTTTGTTGTTGTTCCTGCAGCTAGCCTCTTCCATTCAAGTTTTCCATGGGAAATGGTGGTTTGTTCCATCATGAGGAACAATATTATCCTAGTCTTTAATAGACAGCTATCTTTTAGGTGGCTCCAGGCAAGATTTGACATAGGCAAGAGGCTGATATATACTAGGATGCACATGCTTAAGCTGATATCAATAAACACTGGGTATTAATCACTGGAAACTACCAATTTCTAACTATAAGATCTCATTCAGATAAAGACCCACTGAATTAAGTGGGATTAAGATTGGTGTTTTGCATAAAACATGTATTTAGGGATGGATTGCAGCCCATCCTTAGGTACTTGCCTTGAGTATGACTGTGGTACTGATGTGTAATTTCAATTCTTGCTGGAAGCAGTTCTCCCACCTCTGATATCCTAATTTACATTTATTTTCATAGTGGGTGATTCCTTGGTGTTCATTAGTCCAGTTTTTAGATTAGTCCAATCTTTTTTTGTTTCTTCTTATATGGAACAATTAATAGAAATAATATCTTGTATAAATGGGGAAAAAGATGATGAGGAGAAGTACCTCAAGTCAGATATGAATTTTGCTGTTAAGCTGAAAGTAAAACCATCATATCCTGAATCTCAGTCACCTGTATGAACCTGCTTTCACCTCACCCGTCTCCCCCCTGCTTACTTCAAGTCAGGTGCAGGTGTTGCTAATATCATTGGCAACAGATGCAGATCTTCTGCACCCACCAGTTCCTGAGATAGCAGCACTATAAGAGCAAACCCAGTGAAAGTAAAATGGGAAAAACACCTAAGAGAGCAAAAAACTCCCCAGTTTTGTACAGTTTTTAAGAATCGGAAGTGAAAAGCTATCCTTTCAGTTCAATGTGTTATATGGATTGAACATCAGCATGATGGAATAACTTGGGAGACCTGCGACCCCATTTGTAGATCTATTTCAAGATATTTTTTCAATATTTTCAAAATATTTTCAAAATATTTTTCAATATATTTCAATATTTTTCAATATTTTGAAATATCGATCAAATATATCAATCAATCAAAATCAACAAAATCTATTTCACACCGAAAAAGTTAAAGGGACACTGGGAGAGCCTTTCTCTCAGCTATGAACTAGCATATTGCCTCTCTTTCACCAGCCTGGCCAAGCATCTGTTTCACTGGTATGCATGGAGCGAATGGTTCTGAACCAGCAATTTTCCAGATCATTAGACACTGACCAAGCATCAACTTAGGTCTTTCAGAAGACTTATTTCTAAAGATTTTTCAAAGTAGTGAATTCAATTGCCTTTAAAACTATCAAAAGAAACACTTATATTGAAAGGCCTAATTTACAGTCTGTGGGACTTTGCGTTGCAGACTTAGAGGTCTGAACAAATTTTGAAGCTGATCTTCATGAACTTCACTTTTCTCCCCCTTACTGGGGCAGGAAGCTTTTATTGGGGTAGTGCACAAGAAGCTCCATGAAAACAGGATTGTCTTCAGTAAGAAACCCCTTGTAGATTTGGTCTCACAGAAGAAGAAGTATCTGTAATTATTACCTTGCAAGGTAATAGAGCAGCAGAGAGAAAATGTCAAACAGTAACACTAATGGCATGACAGCAGGTGGTAAGTTCAATCCTTGTATGGATGAGTTCGGTGAGAGCAACAACCTAAAACGCCGGGGTGAAACATTTAGCACCGATGCAACAGGTACTCCAGTCGTACATGATGAAATAAGTTCTATTCAGGTTACAACTATGACAGTATGAAGTACTGTTCCTAAATCCAAAGTAAAATTATATATGTTTCAAAAAATTAAAAGATTTTTAATCCTTTTTTTTTTTCCAAATGAAGTCTTACACTTTGTGTCTTTACAGGATAAACCCAAAGGGACCACAGAGTAAATTGGAGAAAAAGTGGTTATAACACTCACACAAACCTTGGGAGACCAAATTGCTTCTGTATAGACATTTGAATTCACATCTCGCATCACAAAGAAGGGAGCTGTAGCCATTCACGAAGGGCTAGCTGAGGTGCTGAGAAATATATCAGCCTCCGTCCGAACTGTCCTTGTGTAAAGACAGCATTCACGTACTTGGGGTGAAAACCATGTGCTCCCCTCTTCCAGGTGACTGCCTGAGCCAGCAACCTAAAGGATCATTCTCACTCCCCATCCCAGTGAAGACTTAATTTACATAATGCAGCCCAAGCTCAAGAGGAAGGATTTTTGGGAAAGCCCTCCTCCACCTAAAACGGGCTGAAAAACAATTGCTCCTGGTTAAGATCCTTGCCTGGGTTAAACAGAGTACACCTGACCTCCCAATGCCATGCCCAAAGTGAGTGCCCTCCCTGAAAGGCCAAAGGATGGCCTGAGATGGTGTCATTTTGAGTCAGGACAAAGGAAAGCTTCTCCAGGCTGGGCATCGTGTTCAGAAATGTGATTCCATGTATTGTCTCATTCCCCATGCAGATATTTATCCAAAGTCAAACATTAAGAGAAGGAACTCAGAGCTCCTCATTTCTCCTGCAACCACGCAGGAGCACCCAGAGGGGTGGTATACGTCCACGGCTCCAGAGGCAGAAGAAGGGACTGAATAGGATTACTCTGCCAAATGCAAGAGAGATGCATCTTTCTTCGGCAACATTAGGAATCTAGCTCACACACTGAAACTTCTTGGGAGCTTGACCTTTAATAAACTCTTTGGTGACAACCAAAACTGCAAAGGGTGGGGCGAGGAATTGATTATGCTCTACAAACAGATGACATCTCAGTGCAACCTGTTCTGTGCTCCCTATAAACTAGTGCTAGGAAACCTTAAGGGGGCATAGATTTTGCAATTCACTCATATCTTTTTTTTCACAAAAGTTTAAGAAAATGGCGTGGGATAAATTCTTTGCTTAAGCAGATCAGTTTTCAGCAAAATTCACAGCCAAGTTTCTTTTTTCAGACGGCAGCCCCAACAAAGTGACACTAAATACATATTCTTAAGAGGTGATTAAAAAATAAATGCCGAGAACAGAGCGCGAGAAAACAGCAACAGAAAAGAAGGTCCAATACAATCCACATCCTGATCACAGTATCCGTTGCAAATTGCAATCCCTCTTTTCTGATGCAGGCACGTGGTAAATGGCTTTCTCCATACATAGATGAACAGAGTGTGGGATCCTTAGAACGTGAACTATAAGTGAAATTGTTTAACTCATCCTTTATGATATTTTTCAAAGGGTTGTAATTTTCATTCCTAGAGAAAGAAGGGATTTTTTGCCTCAGCTTTTGATTGCATTTCAAAGAGACTGGGAAAAAAGTTGTTTCCAGGAAGTAAGACAGCATCATTTGCAGGTTAGACAACTGTACCTCAATCACAACATTCCTCATTATGATTATCTAAAGAGTGGATAAGGGAAAATGTAGGTACGAGGTGGTTGATGGAATATCAGAGTGAGATTCCTGTTGCCTAATTTTGTCATGTAAGTAGGACATCTAGCATAAATCAGTTATCCCGACTCTCACTGTGGTCTTTGAGAAGAGACAGGCACCTGTGGATGTAAGTCTCTCTAGAAATGAGTTTTCTTGGGGACATGGGCTCATAAAAAGTTGGGAGATATATTGGTGCTGTATTAGTAACAACAAGGAAGTTACTGAACAGTACTAAACAGAAAAAAACCCATGTAGGTCATTCGTGATTGTGTGTCAATTGAATAACGCTGCCTTCTTCTGCTATGCAACTTGGAAAAGTGCTGTATGAATTCTTACGGCCTCACTGTAAAATAAGACGTTTCTGTAAATGCAAATTGTTTGGCTTTTGGTATTTTCCCTTAGTATTCATTAATGCGCTATAGTTTGTATTCATAAGTAATTGTGATTACAGCTAATAAGCATCATTACACTGTGTGTGGTCAAATTAATTTCTGTTTTCTTACTGCTGTACACTAAAATTATGTAAAGATATCACAAAACAAGTAAACTCGCAGTTAATGTAGTTGGATTACCCCTAAATCACCACTGAAACATTTTAATTGTGAGGTACATGGATTACATCATCAAGTGACGCAATGAGGTTTATGTGAGCATTTCTGCCTACCTAATGGTCTGAGCAAGACACTTTTCCACCTGGTGAATACAACTTATTTTCTCCAGTCGTGCCACTGGTTTCCATGACATTTTTTGTTACAGCTCATTGACTTGAATCTAGAAGTCTAGCCATCCTTGTCAAACACACAGAGTCCTGGTGGGTCAAGGCAGCCTCTGATAACATTTTTCACATGACAAAAATGTCTCCACTCAATAGGTCAAGAGCTTTTCTAGCTGAGGAAATATTTCAGATTTTGGTGCTGTGAGATGATTCCTGCTCCTGGCAAGAAATATTTAGAGTGACTATAAGCTAAGACACTCACAAAATCATGATCTTCTGCAACAAATCCTTAGCCAAACTGCCTCAAGATTTTTGTTCCTTCACAATACACTAGGAATCTGGAAAAAGCAGTTTCCTTGCCTTGAAGGATTACATTATTTCTGGCTTAATATGAACCCAGAAATTCAGAGGTGGAAACATTTTGTAAGAATAAAAAGACCCTTGCCCTTTCACACCTCAGAACAAGCTCAGGCTGAGTTCGAAGTTGGGTTTTGTAGAGTTCTTTCCATATCTGAACTACTTAGTTCCTGATGGAAAGTGGGATTGTAACTCTTCGGCTTTTACAGGGGTAGCTCCCAATCCACACAGAGTTGTAGCAACCGAGTGTGCGATGGGAAGCCCAAGAGAAAGGGAAGACAGCTCCCTCAGGTGATGAAGCACCAAAATAATAATGAAGAGACAGGGTCTTAAACTATCCCCTTTCTGCTAAACAACACCTAGATGACCATGAAAAAGATAGTAAGTTGTGTGCTGTGAGATGTTATCGCAGTATGTGGAAAGAGCCGGTAGACCTGGAAGCGCCAAAACATGAGCACGCTGTGGCAAGGCAGAATTAAGCCCTCTTCCCAACTGTGTGAACCAGAGCTAGAAGTTACAATAATTTCCACAGGGCAGGCTGGGTTTTGGTTCCCGTGTGTCCTGAAAAGTGACAGTGCAATATCAGAACTGATATGCAATGTCACAAAACCATGTCTTGTCTTTTAAACCTTGCAGAAGTCACTCAAAATTAAAAGAACAAACCAAAAAACTTCAAAACTTCATGAAAGGCGCTTTTTTTTTTTCCCCGAAAGTTTGGGAGAACTACAATTATATGTCAGGAGAAAAAAATGCCCCATTTGGGAATATAATACGAATTGTTTGGTGCTATGCCATGTTTTCATTGAAGATAACACATATAAATTCTTACATTCTGTATTAAATAAAAAATTCTCTCCTCAGTCACACAGTGACTTATTATTTATCTCCAGGACCTTCTGAAGTTTCTTGTGTTCCTTAATGGCAATGAATTCAAACTTCTGTGCCTTCAAACATTTGTAGACAAAGCTGTTAAAAAGAAAAGAAAACTTGAGTGGAGGTGTCTCCTTTGAAATGTGTTTCCAATCTATGGTTTTTCTCCCCCTGTTAGTCAAAGGTCAGGTTTAATCAAGGAATGTAGATTGTTCTCTATATTTAACATAAATCTCTTTTGATGGCCTCTCATTCTTCACAATTTAAGCAAAGAATAAAAGTTTCTGAATTCTCTGTACTGGCTTGGAAAAGTATATAATTTAATTTGCTTTAAAAGCTGGAGAGTTTTGCATCTCCTACAATGTAAATTAATGTCTTCCATAAAATATGTTTAGCTGCAAAATCCTAGCCACTTACCTTCTGTACAACATTTGTCAACTCATGTCTCATTTTCTTGCCTGGCTTGATGAACATGAAAAATGTAACCATCTACCACGATCGTCTACTTTCTTTGGAGGAAAGGGGAAGGAAAGCAGGGAGTAAAACCAGAGAGAAAACCAAGCATCTCTGAACAGAGAAAAAGTACAAGTAGTTAGAGTGGAAGTGCATAAACTGCATATAGCCCTTAATTAGAGGTATGCTTCACTGGCAGGACCTGGCTCTCCCAAAGGGAATGGAAGACCTGAGACTGTCAATGCCCTTTGCATGGTCCCACTGGGAGCCTTGGGAGACTCTGTGCCTAAGGGAAGTCTCTTGGGGGGCTGCAGGGCAGCTGAGCCCACTGTTCCCATGTGGCACGTGGCACAAACGAGCCTACTGATTAGCCATGCAATGGAGGGACAAAGCTAGCAGCTAATCTTCAGCATGTAGAAAAAGCCGACGAGTTAATGAACAATGTCTAAGTCACCCTGGTATGCTGCCACTCAAGATTTTAGTCAACACCTCAATTACTTACTAGCATGGAAAGTAATAAACATACTGTACTATATATAAACATGTTATGCTATGTATAAACACACCTATACTGCACAGTAGTCGTGAAATCCTCCAACAGGCTGCTAGTGCTCTCTGAGCAAAGAATTTTTCATTCCAGTGACAGTGCTTGTTCAATCCTGTACTTATTCAGCTGTTGGCCCAAAACAGCCCTGCAACCCCACCTCTCGGAACGTCTTCCTGCAAATGCTGCTTTTCAAAGTCTCTTATAATTTTATTTTTCATATGGTTGCAGGACTCCCTGTGCCACCCAAACCCCATCTCATGGCAGCACATAGAGGCATGAGTGCTTTAAATTTTGAAACGATAGAACATCTTTTCCATTTACAAGGTGATGAGACACCTGCACTAAGAAGGAAATGATCTGGAAAGCACAAGTGCAGAAGCAAAAGACAGGCTACAGGCTGTTTTGCAGCAGAGAATCGTGCAGGTTATGAACTGGAGACATTTGTAGCCTTATGGAAATAACTTCTTATATGCCCAACATCAAACTTTATTATGTAGGGTTTGACAGTGAGGGAGAAAGGAAAGGGAAATAACTAAAGGAGTTTAACAGATTCACATGCTGCTTTATATGGTAACACAAAACTGTTCAAGGTGTTTGTCAGGTCTGACATTTCTGATGTAGTGTTCTGATGAGCACGACTTGGCTGAAATGAGTCAGTTGGTTCTGCTCTGGACTTCGGTGGGACCAGGGTTTAGGCTCAGTTGTCGCCAGCATTTTTTTTCTTCTTTAATTTTACACTTCTTTAATTTTTTCCCTTCTTTTATAAAACAGTTTATAAGCATTTTGCTGAAGCACCTCACTTTCACTGAGAAAACTGTGAAGTTTCTCTTTAACAAAAAAGCGTAAGGCTACGCTAAACTTCCACAAAATGTCTTCAAAGGTGTAAATTCCCCCATTACATGGGTTCCAGGAACTTAATTTACCTGGGGAAGTCAGTTAACTGATTAATGAAACTCCAAGGGAACTTAAGCTGCAAAGAACAGGAAAAGTTGCTGGAGACAGTGGAGGTGCCCATGGCTCTTCTGCCATTGCCTGTCGCTTGGCACAGTTACTGAAATATAGATTTATGGAAATATATGGGCCTTGCCTAAGGGGAACAACCCACCCACTGGTGGGTTGCTACTGGGCACGTTTGTGTCTCCCCTTATAATCTAGTTGCACAAGGATTTTGGAAGGAATGCTGTCATTGTGGTAGAGTGCTTCCTTTTTTTAGGGAATAAAAGCATAGAAACATTCAGATTATTTACTTCTGTTACCTCATTTTCTGACCAGAATAGTTACTTAAGTGCCAAAGTGTGGTCACCAGGTTCTAGTACCTCCATGCAAGCAAGGAGTAAAAATCCCAGCTCAGAGAAACAAGGGGAGAAGGAGTCTTGCAGTGACTTTGGTTTCTGTACTTGTCTCCTGTAGTGGGGTGAGTGGGGCTCAGAGGAAGGATTTTGGCCATGATGTATTTCTTTCATTCTTGATTCGAGGTGGTCCAACCTCACCCAGGGCTCATGTAGGGGTGCCAGTTTTGGAGACTGTGATTTACAGGTTTAAACACTGGGCTACAGACAGTTGCAAAGGGCTTTTGGGTTTCTCCTGCTGCCCTGACAAATGGTTCTCATCTCCTCAGAGCAAAGGGGTCATCATGGATGGACAGCTTCCAGGAGCTGGATGATGCCCACAGCCTGCCTGTGGGACCATCCTGGTTTTTCACTTTCCACAAATGTTTCCCAAGTTAGCTGCAGAACAACAAACTTCATCAGAGTTACAATTGCTTGATTTCTAGCTCCTGCCCTTCTTGCTTGCAAATGTCCATCAAACTTTGCATCTGAGCAGCACCCACTCAAGTATCCACCATCTGCTACATGCCTGAAGAATCCCAAATCTTCAGAACTTTCCAGTGGATTGAATTCCCTAAATTGGTGCAGCTGTAAGGAAGGGAGGGTCATTTTTGACAACAGTCCTCTCTTGCAAGGCACCCCTTTAAATGGAGCCAAGCGTCTTAACAAATGGGCCTTTGTGCAAACCTGCACTTTCAATTACCACTCTTTTGTGGGAGTTTCACAGCACAGTGAAATCTCATCTTTGCAGTTCAGTGACATCTGAACAAAGATGTAACAAAACTCAGCCTGGAAAATGCCAGGCACAACGATACCTGTGCTGGATGCTGGTTTGCCGCTGTTTGCTTCCACGTCAATGAGAGCAGCGCAGCCTCAGACTGACCTGATCATCCGTGAGGGTGCCCATGTCACATGAGCTGTGCCCATGTCACAGTTACTGTGGCTTATTACATGCGCCAGTGAGATTATTCTAATGTCTTTTGGGAGCTGATGGACTTTACCTGGCACATTAGCACATTGATTTTAAGAAGTTTTGGGGCCGTCGGGTACTTGGGAAGAGGCAACGCTACAGCCAGGGCAGACAGGATCAGAGGAGTTTAGGTGTTAGCTGAGCACTGCATGGAAACCTGAATTATCTTTTGTTCCCCCATTCAGGTGTAGGAATTAACCAAACGGGTCTGGACACTGAACTGGAGCACAGACCTATGCAGGACAACGATATTAACAAGGTGGCTCTCTGCAAGTCCCCTCTGGTTTCCTTCCTAGAGAAGAAGGTGTGGTTAAGCATGCAACTCGTGCTCTGTGGCTTCCTGCCAAGCTTGGGGGTAGGATCATGTACCCAGATGCTACTCATATGTCAGTTTTTCAAGTAAACATAGAAAGGTAGCAATGTTCTGGAATATTTATTTTTAAAGGGCATTCAGGGAAAAAATCAGCTTCACCTCACATCTAGAAAAAAAACTTTGTTCTCTTCCATCTTTGAAACTTTGTTGAGTTCTCCTCTACACAGGATCGCAAGATACTGAAATCGTGGGACCTACTGGAAACTCTGCAGTTCATTTGTCATCACAAGTCCCCAGTGAAAAAGGAAATACCCAAGAAAGTCCAGGGGACAAAGCATTTTGCAAATATGACAGAGAAAAAAAGAACATTATTAAATACAAATTTATTATTTTTTGCTCTAGAAATTAAAATTTGGCTTTTAAAATGGGAAAAGTCACAAGAGCTGAGAAAGAAGTTAATCTCATTAACAATGCTGCTTACTAATGAAGCAGCCTGCTTCGATTTGAGGGTACCAGGCATACCCTGAATAAACTGTAACCATAGAAAGTACTGTAATATACAACATAATGAAAAAAAACCCAAACAGAGTATGGAAAAATTCTAGTCCTCGATTTTTTTTTTTAAATTAAATTCACATTATGTCAATGTAAATGCACAGTAGGAGGATAAGGACTAGATTAGACTCATTAAATTGTCAGGTTTGGGCTGGACACTCTGGCTTTCTGCTGCCAGCCTCCATTCAGACTGCCACCCTGAGTCTGCTTTGGTTGCACAGATGCTCTGGTTGCACAGCTTGTCACAGCAATTCCTGAACAACACTAGGAAACAAAACTAGCCCAGGCAGCAGATCCAACAAGTCTAGACCAGATGCTGAATTATTTTCCTGAAAAGCAAAACTGGAGTGTACCTATTAATCTTAAAGGCAATTATTCCACATTATGCCCTCTTTCACTGTTACCTCCCTAGCACCTGAAATATGTATTTGGTTTTGTTTACTTCTGCCAACATGCATTACTGGTGCATTTCAACTGACTTCTCATTAATGGGAATCTTTAAGGGTTTTTTACCAGATGATATATCATTTTATTAAAAAGCAGAGATGTCTCGATAACTTGTACACTCAGTATGTGTTTTTGATACAGGTGAAGGCAACACAGAGGAATTTTCCAAAGGATTTGTCTGTGTCGTGCGCTGTGATGATTTGTCTTCTTCATTGCCCCTGGTTTCTCTCAGCAGCAAACATTTTTCACATTGAAATGGCTCCTGTCTTGCAGTATGATTATTTGCATTTCAGAAGAATCTAATCGACATCCCTGAGGGAAAAGATGCAAGGCCTAATGGAATCTACTTAATAACATAAGTTAGCAAAAATTCTCGCTTATCTCCCAACTTCCTCATCTCATACAGAGCTCAGTAAATGGGCGTCAGCATTGAATCAGAGAACAGCAATTGGCTCAGTTCTTGGTGGCAGTAATAGAGGATTTATCCAGAGAGAATAATATCTCTAAAGAAATCCTCAACTAAAACATTTGGTGTCATGAAAAAAAAAAAAAGAAGGAAGAGGAGAAATGAGAGAGCATAATCAGTTTGCACTGGTTTGATCTGAAGATCTGATTTCAAGTCTAACCTGAACCCTCTGGAGGGGCTCATTTTGTGTTGGGGCTCTCAGTCTAGCTCAATATTGTTCACAAGAGGTCCCACATATGTTTAGAGAAAGAATCAGTCTTTGTTCACCAGAACTTGGCCCAGCACTGTGACAAAGCGCTTTTTGGGTCAAGTGAGGGACTGTACATCAAGTCAGAAATGTCACTGTCACAGCAGAATGTTGCTTCACGAATGACTTCTGTTGTTACTGTGTTGAGGGACGGGAGCTGAGAGCACGTGGAAGGATTTGCGAGCCCCTTGTATCAGAAAAGCTAGGCAGCCCTCAACTGAGAAACGGAGCATGACCTTGAACAACGGCTTTTCCTGTTATTTCAGTTTGCCCAGGAGTGTGAATCCTTTGTCTTTATTTCAAATTAAAAATCCTCTAAATCATTTGCGTAGTGTGTGTGTTTGTATAATGTGGTATAAACCCTTGCAAGCTCCACACTTTCACAGTCAAATTCTGTTCTTTCATGCTTGTCACAGACAGAATGACGCTGTGGTTCATGGCTATCTCTTTGGATGTGGGCGTGG
>NW_010565618.1:0-2872 GCF_000687285.1 Phaethon lepturus | reverse complement strand
GCAGGATCCAGACCGAGGAACAGGCTGCATAGACCCCTCACAGAGGGCAACGTCCACTGGCTCTGTGGATAATATTCACACTTTGTTCTTTTTGCTGGACAATTCAGTCAACCAGTATTCTAGGAACAGAGCAAGGAATAGGCAACAAAAATATGCAAACCCGATGTATAATCACTTGGATATGCGTGCACCCCAGTTTTATAGTATATTCCAAAGTATGCTCAAAGCTGTCAGAGTACTTTTTCCCCCTTTTTATGAGGAAATCAGTTGTTGCAATAATGACTTTTATTGCTGCAGTGAGTTTTTACTGCCAGGAAATTTTATTTTGGTGATACATTCTTGTCATCAAGTGTAGTGTGGTAGCAATTCTATCCAGAGATACTACACAACTGGCCACAGCCAGTAGTGAAAGAAAACTGTATTTCAATACATTTAGTGATGTTTGGAGATAGTCTCTTGGGGAGTACATTGTTAATGAGGCGATCTCACAGTCTTTACAAATATAAATTCGTTTTCTGGAGTTCATCTACTTCTGGGGAGGCAGTTGCCCTGGACTATCATCAGAATATAAAACTACCATTCTTCATATTTTCAAGCTTCCCAAGCAAGGTACTTCATCTGCTGGACTTCTCTCATATCCACATTCAACTTCCGAGTGCTTTGTGTTTTAAGTAATTTAACAAGATAAATTTATCTTAATTTCGGTTTATAGAAAAAATATTCCTAGACATGTTTAGATCTGAAATTTTAGGCTATCAAACACCAGGACAAAGAGGAAGACATTTTCCACAAAAGAATCTTGACATTTCTTTCCATACTATATATTCTAGAGCCTTCACAGCTGAATAGCTTCCAAGGGAGTAAGAGAGAGCTTGAATTACCAAATTTAAACTCACACAGGGCATTTATATTCCACACTGTGTATAGGAATGTGTTTTTATTTTGTAAAATATGCCATGGTTTTAGTAAATAAAGAATAATCTTCTAATAAATAAGGCTGTAAGAGCTTTACTTTAAAAATCACCTTCCACAGTGACAATATCCTCTTGAAACATAGTACAAAATTTTATTAAGTGACAGAAATAATAGTAAATTGTATTCATTGCATATTAATTAAGTCTGGTTTACTTTCAAAAGGAGACATTCAGTGCCAAGCCCATCTGACTGGAGCATGAATCTTAGACTAACCATTAAATGCTACTGAAGAGGAGCAGAATTCTTTGGTTTCATACCAAATATTCTATGTCTACTGTCCTCTCAAACTTCATTAGACCCAGAGGTTAAATGCTCAACTGACAATCACATGCTTGCTTTCAGAAATTGTAGCAGAAAAAAAAAAAAGTGTTAAAAATGCTCAAAGCCTCTGTCATTCCAGTTCAAAGGCAGAAAAAACTGTTTCTGTCATACAGCCAGATCGGGCACTGCAGCCCTCCTGGGATACCTATTCTGCTGACTTGGAGTGAGGGAGTCTGGGTCCAGGGGGATCTCAAGGAGGTCATTGTAGGTCTTGGTCCCCCCCAGTCACACTCCAAATTGCAGGCATCATTTTGTATGCTTAGGTCTCTTATGAACTGTGTAGCAGAACCACAGTGAGGATCCTATCTCATGATGGTGGTGTGTGTGTGCCTTGATAAGACTCAGTTTGCAGTATAGACAGATATCCACTCTACCAATTTTCTGACTTTGACTTCTGCTCAGGTAGAGAGACGGTTTGCATTATTTTCAACCTAAAAGTTATAAACCCCGTGTAATTCTTAACATGAAATCCACTCTTATAATCCTTTGAAAAATACAGAGTGACAAAAAGCACATTGTTTTTAGGTATCTTGCAGTGGTAAGGTAAGATAAGGTAAATGTCCCTTTCCATTGAAAAAAAGTCAGACATTTTTCTCCCTACAAGTTGATCAAATAATCTGTCACGTCTATGCTCACAATAATTTATGCTGTAAAGGGGCAACTCTACCTGGAAGAAACAAGGATTAATGTGAGCCTCTAGCCCACCTCACCCGCCCTGATCTTTGCAGCAAAGGTAATTCTCTGGGGAACTTGAGGACTCTGCCTTCAGAGTTTGAAAATATCTAGTGTATTTTCAGGAAAGTATTTTTGGTACTTTTCTTGTAGGACATGCTGGGGAAGTCAATTAGTCCTACTGGGTGATTAGTGCAGTGCCAGCTCATGTGTTTAATCAGGCTAGCCGTAAAGAAGGTGTCTCTCCAGCAGTGCCACTGAAAAGCTTAATCTGCATTAAAGTTAAATGCAGTAGAAATATCATCCTGAGAGCACAGACAGGGCAAAACAAGGTCTGGAAGAGATACCAGCTGAAGCCAGGCTTGCAGCCTCAGAGAAGGTCTTGGACCCACAGCTCCCACAGGCGGGAGAGGCCCATGCAGCCCCCGTGGTGCCCACGTGGTGGGTTATGGAGCCCCTTCCCACCATACTCCCTAGTCACGGCACCCACAGTGATGCCCTGGCTCCTGGCCAGGGTGGTGGGATGGGCCCTGGAATTCTAGAGAGCCCCATGGCTCCTGGTCCCCAGGGAGCCCCCCCCTCTGATACCCAAACTCTGTTCAACTTTGCATATCTCCTTTTCTGCAGGTTTTTTGTGCCTTTAAAAAAAAAATCATTGTGGAGCGGTTATGATTCATGACTAGATATTAATAAGTTAATATAGGTAAATATTTGGTTCTCTTCAGCTCTGTGGAGAACAATTAGATGATTGTGGAGTAATCGCTGAGGGGCAATTTGGAAATTTACCCTCTAAGAACAGCATTGAAACAGGGTGGAACGTAGCTAGTGTACAATGAGTCTGTACCATGGCAATTCCCTAGGCAGCCCTAGATATTGGCAACATCAGGGGAATTTGGTGTGCTGA
>NW_010565617.1:699-1174 GCF_000687285.1 Phaethon lepturus | reverse complement strand
ATCAGTCCCACCCCTTGCCCTTGGCCAATCCCGCCCCCCCAGTCCCCACCCAATCACCCACCCCAGCCACACCCACCCCTCAGCCAATGGCGTCGCGGGGAGTCTGTCCCCACCCCCTTCCGGACACCTGGGTCCTGGGGAGAGGCTCCGCCCCCCCAGGGTCCAGCACCTCAGGGTGCCCCTCCATGGGGTGCTGCTCTGTGGGGCGCCCCATCTTGGGCCGTGCCCCCCGCCATGGGTGCCCCTGGGATCTCCGGGCCTTGGGGTGCTCCTCCACCGTCTCCCTCCAAAATCTCCAGACCATGGGGCGCCCCAAGGCTCTCGGTCGTTGGGTGCCCCCCCGTCACCTCCAAACATGGCTGAACCTCCAACGTCTTCAAGCCTGGTTGAACCTCCGTCACCTCCAAACCTTGGTGCACCCCAAAGCTCTTGGTCTTTGGGTGCTCCTCCGTCACCTCCAAACCTTGGTGCACCC
>NW_010565617.1:0-343 GCF_000687285.1 Phaethon lepturus | reverse complement strand
CCTTGCTGCACCCCAAGGCTCTCGGTCTTTGGGTGCTCCTCCGTCACCTCCAAACCTTGGTGTACCCCAAGGCTCTCGGTCTTTGGGTGCTCCTCTGACGTCGCCAAGCCTGGTTGACCCTCCGATGTCTCCAAGCCTAGTTGACCCTCCAACGCGTCCACACTTGGTTGCATCCCAACCGTCTTGGTCTTTGGGTGCCCCTCCAAACCCAGTTGACCTTCCAACGCCTCCATACTCATCCTCCCCTGCGCCGCCCCGTGGGCCTCCTCCAGGTGCACCCGCTCGTGGGTGATGAGGTTGGAGCTCTGGCTGAAGCGCCGGCCGCAGCGGGCGCAGCCGTAGG
>NW_010565616.1:28745-44000 GCF_000687285.1 Phaethon lepturus | reverse complement strand
GAAGCCCGGCTGTGGTTCGCGGAGCCTTCTGGAATCTGTTACGTGGTGGCGGCACGTTGTCTTTTGTCACGCGTGTCCCGTGCATTTACAGATTCAGAAGCTGTGTGACCGCGTCGCTTCTTCCACTTTGTTGGATGACCGGAGAGATGCCGTACGTGCTCTTAAATCGTTGTCCAAGGTAAGTACTGAACTGTCTGAAGAGCCGCGTGGCTTTTCGGTAGTTTTGTGGTGTTTTGCTGAAAACGCTTTTTTTGGACTTTGGGCTGGACCAGTAACTGCTCGGTTTTTTCTGCAAACAGAAATATCGTTTGGAGGTGGGCATACAGGCTATGGAACATCTCATCCACGTTCTTCAGACAGACCGGTAAGCGTGTTTCTGATTTCTGGCAGCCACCTCCAGCTGAGAACCTAGCCCTTCTCTGCCGCGGTCAAACAGACGAAGACAGACTTGGTTCTGGTTCTAAAGCTAGGAGGGGAGCTGGGTATCGAACAATTCTGGTGTCATGGGGGATTTTTCTGATGACAGACTTGAACGGTGCATATGCAGAGGTGGAAAGAACAGAATTCCATGAACTTGGGTGAGAGGGACAGAAAGGCCAGTTCTAGAGTGAAGGCGGTACCCAAGTGTATCTCAGTGCTTCCACCGCTGTGGAAAGGTAAACCCAAAAGGACAAGATTAACTAAAGACAGTATCTGAAATATTCCACGTGAATTTGTTACTGGACAAAAGGTGACCTAGGCAGAATTAAGAGGAAATGAATCAAATCAGCAGCCGTGTATTTTCTCAGATGTGTGGTGCTGAAGGAATTGGTAGAACAGTTCTGTCACGGGCAGTAAAGCGGCATTTATATTGAAGGGCTCAAGTAGACAAGAGAGCTGGACTCCATGCCTACTGTCAAGACAGCTGACACTAGTCTAAATACTTTAAGTGACTAAGATAGAATGTTATATGTATGTAATGCAGCATTCAAAGTATCTTTGCTCTCCCTCTCTTTGTGCAGTTTGCAGCAAGGCTGTACTTGGTAGTACCCACATGTTGTAACTTGGAACCTTTTTGTAGCGCTCTGATTTAAGCTTCAAATCCGGCGTGTTCTTGGTGCTTAGGTAGGCAAGGGTATTGTGATAGTCTTTCAGTCTGGATTGGAACATCAAGCCAGTAAATATATGTTAAAACAACTGTCGTAAGGGCATATGTGGAACAATTCCATGAGCACACATGGAAAACATGAGTGTGTCTTTGAATGTCAAGACTAAAGGAGAATTAGGAAAGCAGCAGTTAAGTGTCTAGAAGGAGACATCTTGCTCCGCTTAGGTATGTGGGACAATAAACTCTTCAGTGCGCTGCTGGTGGCTTGCCTCGCCTGGCCAGTTAGGCCAGCTGAGGAGAAGGTATGGGGCTGGTGTCTAGGTGAGCCTGGGTTATTTCCATTCTATTGGCTGGTAGTTAAAAATGAATGTCGGGCCTGTCTGCAACTTCTACAATGAAAACAGTCAGAGGGAAGGTTATAGGAGTAACTGGCACTGGTGTGAAGGGAAGCCCTTCAAAAAATTAGGTCAAGGAGCCTGCTTTCATCCACTTATCTGCTCTTGAGGCCAGATTTGAACTTTGAGAGGGGAGGCGGAGCTCAACTGATCTCCTTTCCTTTGAGATCCTAACCTGAACCCTGCTGGGCAGGAACTTTAGAACTTTCCTGTGCCTTATTGAGCTCCAGTTGCTTTCAGAGCTTGTGTGTGCTGGGACTCTATGCAGATGTGTTGTGTGACTCGGGCTGTACTTCAAAAAAAAAACAAAAAAAACCCCCAGTAAATACATTTCTGTGGTTTTTGGTTTTTGGCTTTTCAGCTGAAAAAATGCTGTCCTCCACAAAAGGTGGACAGGCATGTTTCCTGTTGGGTGTTTTATGGTTGACCAGAACATAAGCTGTCCTACATGTTGTACGCTGTGGGTCATGTGAGAGAGGTCTAGGTGTAGCCCCGTGTCTGATACGTTCAAGTACGTGTTACAGGTGGTGTGACTGCACTGTTTGCTGTCAGAGGTTGTACAGGTGAGGATTTGGGGACCCTTTCAGTCGTAGGAATGCAAATCAAAGCCAGCTCGTCTGAATAACTGGTTGATAGATGAGTCGCAGGCTCAGCTGTCCCTGGTGTCCGGTGTGATTGGCATACTGAACCGGGAGGATGGTGGCCTGATAGGGGACGGTGCTGTTGTGCTGTCATCGTCATTTCAGTGTGTGCCCGTAGGTGTGATCTTTGGACCTTTCCAGTGTCTGCCTGAGGCGCCCTGAAGCTTTCTGCAGAACTGGGAAATGCTCCTTTTCTCTGCCTGTGCTCCTTTTTTTTTTATTTTCATTGCAGCTGTGAAAGATCATTGTTATGAAGCAGTAACGCAACTTCATAGAGAACAGAAGTCAATGACTGACTCCAGTTGTCTTCTCACATGTTACCGTGTTCAGGCGAGTGACTCGCAAGTGCTGGTCCTGTACATTGTGTTGCTCAGAAGTTTAAGATTACGGAAGGTCTAATTTGATTAGAAATATGAAAGGACCGGAAAAACAGAATGCTGAAGTCAAAATAGCAACTTTTGTTTTCCTCGATAGCTTAGCTTTGGGAAGTAGGCTTTTTCAGTGAATATCAGGTTGGCCTGCAGATGGTTGACTGAGCTCCTGAGGTGAAGCTTTTTGGCTGTGAAGCTGCTGATGGTTGCTATTGTACTGATGGGAGATGTTAGGCACCTGTCTGCCTGTTGTCTTGGGTGAACGCCTGTAGTTGCTGTATTTTGCGTGCCTCAAAGTGAAGGTAACCCGTGGGATTCCCCTCTCAGTTTCCGGCTGAGTAGAAGCAGGGCTTGCTTGGGCTGTAGCAGGTGACGCTTAATGTGCTCTCCAGCCTTTTTCGCAGGGATGGGGTGTTTGGGTGGAACAAATTATGAGGGAGGAGCAGGCAGCAGGCATGGGCTTCTGCACTGGCGGAGCCTGAGTGCGTGTATGGAACAGTTAGCTGGTGTACAGGGTACTGTAACGTGAGAACAGTGACAAGTGCAAACACGCTTCCCTATTTGCTTTCACCAAAAATTAATGGAATAGTTGATGCACAACTGTTTGATCTTCAACAGCGTTTGTTTTGCTGGAATATGTAATAGCAATATGAAAAACTGAAGCAACTTTGCTATTAAGAGGTGATTATTTCCTAATGCAAATAATCTCATTGTGAAATCGGTATCTTCCGGAAAAGTCATTTGGTTTTAAGACCTTCTCAGCCAAGTATGATAGCACAGCTCTTACTTTTTCTGACAACGATGTTAATTATTATTCATGTATCCCTTGAGTAAAAGCGTAGTTGTCTTTTTACCCCTGGTGTATCCCTGGATTTTGGTGAATCGATTGTTCCCTCTCTTGGAATTGGAAGTGATAAGCACAAGTACAGTATCGGCTCTGTAGCAGTAGTTCTTTCCTTCCTTCTGCTTGCAGCCTCGTTGCTGTGCTAGTCAGGTACTTCCATTGTAATGAATCACGCTTTTCTTTAGCCCTTTTCATTATAAGGTGTGACGATATTTTCTTAATTCTGAAGTTGGTACAAGGTGAGAGGCATTTATAGCTTCATCTCCTACCTTTAGCAGGGAGAAGACCTGGTCTGCATAGTTGTGCTGAAATGGTGAATGCTGATTGCGTTTTGTCGTCACTTCTGTGCTCAGATCTTAATACCGTTGCTTTGAATTATTTACAGCCTTTATCCCGGAACACCACTTCTGTCCCTTAAATGAACATGTCATTCCACTTGTTACATGATTTACTTGTAGATTGACTTAAGCTTTCTCCTCCGCCTGAGTACTTAAAACTACTTTTGTAGAAAACTGACTTCTTCCACTAGGTTTTCAGCTGTGCGCATCAGGCATCGTGGAGCCTGATGACACTCCTGAGTCAGCCTTGAAACGTTCCAGACTCTTATGCAGACCAGTGTTCTTAAGCCATATGTTTATTTTGTAACATGAAGTAGTAACTGTTATCTCCTAGAGGACTTTTCCTGATGTGCTGTCCAGATGTTGATCCATCCCGCCAGGAATTATTTTGAAGTTCCATAGACTGTAGAACAGTCCAGTACCACTTAACCATTGGTGTGGGAGAAGGCACCACCAGGAGAAGTCAACCTGATCTTCAACTGCTTTCGTTCTGCTTGGTTAACGAGGTTTTTAAATTTCAGAGTGACGATTCTAATAGCTTTAAACCTAATACGAACTTAGGAAAAAGAATTCTTTTTTTCTTAAGGCATGTACCTCAGATACTTATGTGCTGTTAGTTCCAAATCTTCTAATTGCAATATGCTTCGCATTAAAACTTCTCTAAGAGGTAATATAAATGTCATTACCCCCCGATCGCTTTTTCATGACTTGAGTCTGCAGGGGTAAGAAGATGCCCGCCTCCTAGAAAAGGTGTGCTGTGATAGATGACATGATAGAAACACTTTGCTTTTCCAGGCTTTTCTTGACAGTATAGATGATGCTTGTCTCTCTTCTGACAGTGAAATGCCGTAATTTTAGAAGAACAGGTAAAAGCATTTTTGAGGCACCCTAGTGGGTCAGGACAAGATGTGGGTGCCTTCGCTTCCACATGATTCTTCTCTGCTATTGTTTGTGAACTCAAGGAGCGCTGCACTGACATCTCGGTCGAGCGCCATGTGAAAGCCCGACGAGCAGAGGGAAGACACCTAGGCTGTCTTATGCTGGATCGTTGCATTGCATAAAGGCTGCATCTTTTATGGATGCAAGAGAGACTGGAATTCTATTTCTCGACTGACTTTCATCACACAGCAAAAGTTGCACAGCTTCAGTCTGAAGAGAATAACCAGTAAAATACTGTACGTCGTGGAGGGCAGATGGTGGCAAGGCAGTGAGCAGCAAAGATAAGATGCTGCTGTCCTCGTTTTATGATGCGTTCCTCTTTTGACGAGAGAAACAGTGCCTGTTTATACCACATCTACATACAATTTGCTTTTTTTTTGCAGCTGCTGTGATGTCCCAAACAGGGGAAAGGAAAAAAGAGGCTGCAGGTTTTTTTTTTTTTGTCTCCAGGAAATAATTCCTATGTGTTTTTCAGATGTGGAATTGTTTCAGTTACATGAAAAGGAAACCATAGGCTTTGTAGAATTGTGTTTGAAGAACTAAAATTACAATAAGGGAAAAATATAAGCAGTGTGGAAATCTGAGCATACCTGCTGGATGAGACTGTTTACATGGACCACAAGGTTCTTTTACTTGTTCTGACAAAAAGTTTGGCAGCGGAGGAGCTAGTTTTTTCCCCCCCTTTGTTTCTATTACAGCCCAGCTTAAAAGCAGGTGGTATGAGTCGAGTGACACACTGAAGAAAAATGCACCTGTCTTGGGAGGACAGCAACAGTACAAGGATTCAATTCAAAACCCAACATGAAAAAACAAACTACACTGACACCTGATTTTTGTAGCTTTTGATTTGCTGTGAGAGTTGTAGAAGGGGAGATGAGGTGTCCCTTTGACAACTTGCGAAAGCCCTTGGTGTAATGATACAAGAAATGCAGGTAGGAACTGCTCCATTCTGTCTTTTCGAAGCTGGTGGATGGATCACCTTGAGGCATCTCTAGTTTGCTTGGTTGCAACAACAGCTATAGGTCTGTCATCCTTAATTAGTGGTCTAGCAGAGATAACTGGCCTCAATTAAGGCTTGGCTTTTAAGATAGCTGGCTAGGTTGTTTTTTAGGCCTCTGCTCTGAACCAGCTTAGTAGCTTCTTAAAATGCAAATTTATCTTTGGTGTGGACGCCTGATTTTGTATGCCCTAGAGATCAGGGCACTTAAAAGTTGGAATGAGAGGTCTTGTTTTGGCAGCGTGCTCTTCTGATGCTTTGGCAAGACATGAAGAGAGCTGTGAGGTGTGTCCTTCTGCACCATGAGGTGCCTTCCTTTGTGATGTTAGGGTTTATTTTCCTTTGGTTTTTGACTAGCTGTGCTTTTATACTTTTCTTGTTTATGAGCACCAAAGCAATTATGTTCCCCTCCCCTCCCCAAGCTCTTGCACTGTGTCTTTGTGGTAGCGTAGGGTTTACAGATTGTTTGGTCTTTGTAACGCAGAAGAAACAGGTCTCTCTGAAGCAGGGCCTTATCAAGAGAAGAATCTTGGTGTAAGCAGGTGAGCTAATGCTTTGGGGTTAGATTGGCTGCCCAGCAGCTTTCTGGGGATACTTGGAGTTGAACAAGCTGTAATAAGCGGGTGTAGTCCGAGTTGGTGGCAAGGAGCCTGGCCTGTTTGGGAGAATCCGTGGCTGTTGTCATTGCGTTCACATGGCGCGCAAGCTTTTGGCCCCTGGTTCTCACTGATGGGGTAGCGGGGAGTGTCTTTGCTGGGATGGTCCTGAAGCTTGCCTGCGGCTTCCTTGAGTGACTTGATGGGAAGGGGTTTGAATCCTTCCCAGAGATTTCTCCTGGTATGCTTGAGGAGCGGGTTGGAAGGAGTGACTCGGGAAATAAAAAGATCTGCTTACGGTGAAGCTTCCTGTGGTCATCTCGCGTCACCAGACTTTCTGGATGTGGCCACCTGAGGGAATGGAACTGGGAAAAGGAGTTTGACTCCATTCAGGGACCGGACAGCTCATGGTTACATGGTATTGCAAAATGTCTGTCAACATCGGTCTTTCTCACTTGACCTAATGCTGCAAAGGGAACTGCCTGTGAAGAAAAAGTATGTTGTAAGCGTAGTTGGAAATAAGTCATTAAAGAAAAGTGGTTCTTTCATTTGCAGTTCAGATTCTGAAATAATTGGCTATGCCTTGGACACTCTCTACAATGTAATATCGAATGACCTAGAAGAGGAGGAACAAGGTAAGCACTTGGTAGTAATAGCTGTATTAACTGTGGGGGTGCTTTCCTTGGTGGTTTTGTTCAAATGATAAACTGTAACACTCTGTGATTTACTAATGCTGAGACTTGCTTTGCTCTCGTGTAGCTGTTAGGACAA
The DNA here is from genome assembly GCF_000687285.1 of Phaethon lepturus. NCBI lineage: Eukaryota > Metazoa > Chordata > Aves > Phaethontiformes > Phaethontidae > Phaethon > Phaethon lepturus. The sequence goes on along the minus strand of NW_010565616.1, from coordinate 37,021 downwards.
CGCTAAAAATATTGCTGTACGCAACTTGCATTAAAGTAATACTTGATCTGTTGCTTATTTGTTTAAAAACCTGTGTTCCATGAACAGCAGCCAGTTTGGAATGGGATCATTAATTATTTTTTCTAGTTTGTAAGTAAAGAATCGAGTCATTCTTTGCTATTGGGAAAGGACAGTTCTGCCTCTTGCTGCCAAATAGGACACTACTATCTGATGATTTAATGAGAGAGATATTGAGGGAGAAAACCTCAGGTACCCATGATAAGGTGGCTATACGTTAAGTGTGAAAAGTTTCTTTTCCAGCCCTGCTGTGGCATTTAAGAAGGAGACTATGCCTGTCCTTCGCAAGGTAGTTACGAATAGAAGTAGATGCTGTGCAACTCGCCGCCCTTCCTGCCTTTATTTTATTTTCAAAGGCCTTTCTCGATAGGCCATCAAAACTGGTCTCAAAGGCCAATGAAATGGTTGCAGCTCTTAGAAATAACCCCATATTTGACAGAAACATCAGCATGTTGAAGAAAATGAGAGCAGTAGCCCAAGTTAGGCTTGGGCAACACGACTGTTCTTAAAACTAAATAAATGAATAGATGCTACGAGTGCCCAGACTGAAGAAGAACCAGGTGCTTCTGACTAGTAGAAGAGCTGTGGATTATACCCATTTCAGGCTCTAGAAGGGAGAATGGTGTGGGGAGCAGGACAGTCGAAGTTTCCTTGTTTTTTGAATCGAGGGCAAGACTAGAGAATGGGGATGGGATCCGGCTAAGGGCTGTGCGAGTGCTAGCTTAGGAGGAGGCCTCAGTTGGGAAGCGATGTCTGTCAGATGCTGAGCCTGTATGCCCTCGCTCTCATCACCATCACCCGGGAGGATGGAGGCCAGGGCCTAGTTACAGTCACGCAGGAAACTGCCAAGTAGGTGACGCTGCCAGAAAGGTCACTAGCTGTAAGACTGAAGCAGGTTGTGTAGTAGAGCCAACTGCGAGATTCAGTTAACCTTTCTGACATTTCACTCGTGCCTTGTTGCAGGTGCTATTTGGAAAACCAGTTCCATTTGTATTTGCAAATCAGGTCTTGGCTCGATCACTGTTTAAACCAGTAATCCCAAGCCAAGTGGTTGTAGACTTGCTTTTCAAGGCTTTAAGAGGAAAACATCAACAACTAAAAAAATGCTGTAGGACGTCCACTCAGCTTTTGGATGAATGAAGATGAAAATCCATCAGCTTGTCCAAAAACATTGGAGGTCTTGGCCAAGCGCGAATACAGTGTGAGCAGAAGGCTACATTCAGGGTGGTGAAATATCTGTGGGTTCATAACATCCTACGTGTGCCATGGACCTCGAGAATCTTTCTAGTTCTTGACAGCCCTTGTATCTCATTTTTCTGTCTCCGTTACATGTAGTGGAGTGCGAATGCTCCTGTGAATTGGCAAAATGTGAGGTGATATTGCCGTTTGAGTTGAAGTCTCTTGTCTGCAGTATTTACCCCAAGATGTTTCTTCAAAGGCTCCTAAAGTGATAAATAACGTTATGGAAAGTAGGTGAGGGTTCTCCAGTATGAATACATTTCTGCTAGTATGTTGGCATTATGTTCTGCAGCATGTCCTTTCACGGCGCCTTCTGCAACAAACTGTCTCGTCTGCCGTAGCTGCAAGAGACTCGCAAGCCGAAATGCTTCGGTGATCTGTTATTCTTAACGATCTCTCCCATTGTCGCTGTGCTTACTGGCCCTCCTTTTCCTTGTTCATCCAGTTGCCTGACCTTGATGCAAGAGGTGTGATGCAAGATCAGAGTTTTACAGTGGTGGTGAATGGTAGTGGCCTTGATTACGGATTTGACAAGATTATTATTAGCAGTCTCTTATGAAAGTATTGACCAACTTGAGTTACGTACGTGAGACCACCAGTGTTGTAAGAGTATGGGGTTGTTCAGTTGGGACGCTTCCACAAGAACTACCCAAAGGAACTGCAGCCGTGGAAAGCTAGGATGGCTGATTTGATAAATCTGAGCTTATGCTGCCATTGGTTGTGCTGTTTGGGAAGCTATTCACCTTGTAAACCTTTCTCTTGTTTCTTTTTCTTTTATCTGCATTGACAGATGATTCTGAAGGTAAAAGAACCTTTACTTATATAAATATAGCACTTTGGTTTAGGCCTAGTTGCTACTCACACCCATAACACTTGTTGCCGTTTAAAAAGGACACTGTAAAGACTTGCTTTGGAGCTTAGCGACAGCTTTTTGCAGTCTGCTCTAAACGTTTTCTTTGGAGCTGAACTGTTTTCCCAATTTTATTTCTGATGTGATTTGGGTATGTTGAAAGCCAGCAGATCTGCTGAGATAGTAACAACGACATAGTTTTGTTTAGCGTGTCATGAAAGCGTGCAGCTTCAGAACTGGTAGGATTTTAATGGGCGAAAGTTTGCAAACGGAGTTTCTGTTTTCATGAAGTTTGACTCAAATGCACATGTCGCACCACGTAAGCATCCTTCACAGTGTCTCTTTTAAGCAATGCATGTTAAAATACAGCGTTTGCTCGTACCATAAGCTACCACTAACACTTGGTATGCTCTCCTTTTTTAAACTGGTTTTATGAAAATGCACTTCATCTTCTTACTTTAAGATTAAATTCTAGTTTCCAGTGCTGCTTGTCAGTGAATCACCAAGAGTTAATCTTAATACGTGGAAGTTGTTAGCTTTATTTGAGCCCTGTGAATGATTTAAAGCGCAATTATGGGTAGAACTCTGGTTGCAAGATTGTGGTGTATCCACATAAGTAGAAGATGCAGTTTCACTTTGCCTGTTTCTTTTTGTCTGGCTCCTCTCTTTTTTGTGTTTTGTTTTTTTTTTTTTTTTAATTTAGTAGAAGAAATACTGATAGGAAAAAGCAAGAGTTGAGAGAAGGAAAAAAAAAAAGACAACTTTAATTTGTCCCTTTTATAGAAGAATGCTAAATGTTCTGAACTAGAGTCAAGCTTTTGGAATAAATAGAAAGTACAGCAAGCTTGTAAGAGGCTGTGTGAGTATCGTATACTGCTCAGGTTTTGCCTTAGCACCCGGAATTTGTGCAAGGACAAGAGTTGGGATGAGGAGGAATCCGTAGTTCAAACGCTTGCTATTAGTAGCTGAATTTGGGTAAAGGACAAGATGTTCAGTCACAGCTTGCAGAAAATTCCAAGGGAAGTATTTTGACTTAAGCATCTACTTAAAAGAATACGAAGTCTAGGTCTATGGGCTTTCCTCGGTTTGCAGCCAGCTACATGTGCGATCTGTCTGTGATTCGCAGCTGAGTTGCCTCTTACTCTACAGTAGCACGTGCAGCAACTCAACTTCTGTGGAGTTGGCTTACCTGTGTTTCTTTACTGATATAAATGAGGACTGAGCCAGCCTTGATAAGCCCCTCAGCTTCAGAGAGCTCGCCATCAGGCTTGCGTTCTGCTAGATGTTACACACCTGAGCTAGCGTTATTTTTGTGCAGTCTGTCCTCCTTTTTCTCATTTTTAGGTAGTGTTTCTAGTTTGTGCAGCTAAAAATTTACAGCAGACTGGTGCTGCTTCTCTCTCCCTCTTGTAAGCCACCTACCGATAAGCTTGCTTCAGGGGAGAAATATAGCTATACTACACTGCAGAAATGATCTGCTACTCTCCGATGTCTGAAAGGCCAAACAAAACCTCTCTCCTAAGGAAGTCCTTAAAAATGAGATCTTATAAACTGATACCTGGCAGTGAATCACCAGCGCCAACAGTTTGAATTGGGTTGGTTGAATTAAAATTGTTTTCTTGGTACTGAATTTTTATGGTAGAGTCCTTTGATTTCTCTGTTTTGCCGTACCCCCAACAACATACGGAGTTTGAAGACGGTGCGTGGCCTTTGACCCTTTTTATAGCTGCTCCGTTGTTAATGCTTTGTTAGTGACTGCTTGATAAGGCTCTAAGTCCTGCAGTTTAAGCAGAGGAAAAATCCTTGTTTTGCTTTCGCTTACCCAAATCAGACCTTTGGATTTGGTTAGAAATACAGTGGCGTTACCACGTATTTTCTGGGAGTTGTGCTTCAAACTGGTTCCTGTGCCTGTGGCTTCATCAGCTGGCATGCGATGGTGTCGCAGCGCCCAATGTACGTCTGCGTGATTTGTAGGGCAACCTCCTTCAGAAAATGAGCCGTGGCACCTTTACTGAGGCTCTTCAGCGAAGCGTTGGGCTGTGTGAACCACCTAAAAGACAGAATAGAGCCTGGGCAGGTGGCCGTGTGCTCGGTGGGCAGGACGGGCTTGGACGTTATGGTGAGAGAAGGCAGCAGAACAGCAAGTTGTTGAGAGGATGTGTGGGGAGAGATGTTTAGGGGATGTTGTAGGGAGAAGGGTGCATGGCCAGAGCTGGATACGAGTGGATGTGTCCTGTGTACTGCTCCCCTAGCAGATAATTTGTGTGCATTGGCTTTCTGTGCTGTTGAGAAGCCTTCTGTAGACGCAGCTAAGCCAAGAACCAACCTGGTTTTTAAACTCATAGAGAGACTCGTTTCGTAAGGGGTGGCCGCTGGCGTCTCGTTCAACTGAATTCCTGCCCCTGCTGAGCGGGGCTGGATTTGAACTACTGCCAAGTGCTTGAAAAGCTGAGGTTTCAGAAATGGTGCTGGGCTCGCATGAAATGTCTTCTCTTCCTACCCACAATGAAGTATAATCAAATACTCCCTTTGAATTATAATTGCCCTTCCTCAAGTTCTTAGCTGAAATTCCTTAACTATGCCAACCAGTAGTCCCTACATACGATTGTGTTGTGAAATAGCTTTGTAAATTGTCACTCGGGCTAGAAAAACAGCAGCGGTGCTGTTGGCATGTTTTGTGGGGGACTTTAGCATTTGTTTTTTGCTTGTGCAACAATGATGCATGAAAGAATGGTCTTAAGACAGAATTCATGTGCTACCCCAGTTCTGCACAGCAGAAGAGTAAACAGCAGAGTGGCACCTGATCTCCTTTGAGAAATTAGATCAGATTCCAAGCCTGAGAGGTTGTGATGCTCTCCTGTTTCAAACTTACTCTCCTTGCCTGATGTTTAGGTCTTTTCTATTGTTAAAGCAAAATAAATAAATGAGGTGTTTAAGTTGTTCAGCTCTGGTTGGTTTATATTCCCTACAGCTCACTTCAAGCCTCTTGGTATGAAACGTACTTTGCTTTTGCACATTAGTGAACGGTCCTTATGAGGAGTTTCTCTACTGGATCGGTTCAGCTGCATGCGAACGTCGCTGCTTTGGGGTTTTCTGCTTCTCCTCTCTTGGGAGGGTTCTCTTGTCTCTCTGAATTTTCTGTCTCTAAAGGGTGGTTATGTATAGAACAGGCAACTGTGGGGATGAATACTGGGATTCTGGTCAGCTGTGATCAGTAGAAATAGGATTTTTTTTTTTTTCTTTTAATGCTGACATGGGGTCATTCAGTAGATTCTTGGTTCCCCCCTGGTTTTAAAACAAAATACCTCTGAGTAAATGTTATGTTTAGAATAAGGTAGGCTTTCTCTTTTGTGCAAAGCTTGTGTCAATGTTTGTTTTGAAAGCATTCAATTAACATAATAGCAGTGGCGCTAAACCTTTGTCACCTATGGCCCTATTTTAATAAAAAAAAGAACACCTGAAGTTCTTCCAGTCATGTTTTGTAATACATTGTCTTTTACTATTACAGAAGAAAACTTACCAAAACAAGTTGATGATTTGGGAAGTCAGTTCACAGAGATTTTCATTAAACAGCAAGAAAACGTTACACTGTTGTTGACTCTTGTGGAGGTAAGTAGACAGTATTATCCTTGGAGTACTGAGGGGTATGTAGTGCTGTACAGGGAGGTTGTCGTAATGCATAAAGCTATGGTTTCTGTCTTCCTAGTGAAGCCTATGTCAAATGTGAGGTGTTCTTAGACATAGTGTGGGCTTGGAGGTGAGTGAAGATTATGACCTCGATGAACGCCGTTGGTGCAGCTTTTAATGCAGAGTAAAGTTGAAGGGGTTCAAATCGGTCAAAATCATTGCTCTGCAAACACGAACTGTCGTCGCTCGTGCAAGGATAATTTTTCAGACGAAAGTTAAATGATAATGAGATAGTAATGCCTGTTGAGATGCAGTTGAAGTGGAAGGGGTGACTGCTGTCTATTAGCATGATATATTTAACTCCATTTCCTATGGATTTATGCTCAAGGACTCCCTCTTTTGTTTCCAAACTAAGAATATGATTATGCTTGAGAGAAAAAGAGCAACCAGAATCTTGGTTTTTTTTTTTTTCCCCCCCTTCATAGCCAGTCTTCAGCAAAAAGATTACGTTCTGCTCTTCCCATATGGAACTTAGGTCATGGTTTCAGCAGTATTAAACATTTGTCAGTATATCTGAGGCTTAATGCCTGTGTGCCGAGTTTTTTGGCCTCAGTAGATGGAAATGCAAATCAGGAGCCCAGTTTTGTAGGCTACGGTTAGTGAGTTTGTAAAATTACCTTTCTGAAACTACTTAGTGAGAGTGAAAGGTTGGCTTATAAATATACTCTGGAGATGCATAAATGCAATACCTATTTTAGGTATTAATATTTAGCATATTGCATATGCTTGATTGATGTATCTGTTACAAGTTAGACTAGGGCCTTACACCACAGCAGGGTTCTGTTGATTGCAGTGATCCAAATCTAAGATCTGCAAGTTGGAAACATCAAGCATCTGTCCTAAAGGTAGGTGAAACCTACAGGAGGAGCTACGTGACAGCTGAAACTACCTTGGTGTGCGATTGCACGTAGAAGCAAGTGTCATTTGATAAAAATGGATGTAGCATTGTGCAGAGCTGGAAGCTTGCGATCTGTTTTAGAAGTTACGCGTTCTTTTTCCCTGCGGATGCTGTTGTTGAGAGTCCTCTTTGCTGGCAATATCATGCCTTTTAGGGTTTGTCCTGTACAAGAGTCACGTTTTAGAAAAAGCTTTATAAACCATCTAGCCTGTTTGGCGAGATGGTTAGAAAATTGATTAGCTACCACCTCTCTTTGGCAGCAAGTAGAGTGAAGATGTTTCTCTTGGCCAGTGCCTGAGGTAGGTAGGATGCTGAAGAAAGGACGACACGCACTCAGTTTCTGCTTGTAACTAGGAACAGGATTAAAACAAGACTTCTTGTCCAAATGAGGGATCTGCTGCCAGACTTGAAGGTGATGCTTTAAAACCAGCAGGACTAGAAGTAGAGAAAGCTCTGTGAGGTGACTCAGTTGAGATGCGGGTCCAGTTACCAGCTGTTGAATGAGTTTGAGCTCACCTGGGGACCCCAAAGGTTTGTTGTGGCTTGGTGAAGTCTGTCCATGGACTCATTAGTTCTTGACCTTTGTCTTGTGGACAAGACCCAATTTTAACAGAGAAGCTGCTGCTACTGTTTGGGAATAGGGAGCAGATACCAAAGGGCTTGCTTTGCCTTCTCTCTTGGATTTCTGGGTAATATGGGCTGGTCCCTGGAGGACTGGCAGATTTTTAGAATGGAGAAATAGCTAGGAAGGCTCCCCCAGAGGAGAGGTAGGAAAGGAAACTGCTGGCAGTTCATGTTGCTGATAATAACATAGAAAGAACTATGTAACAGGATAGTGTTTTGGCTTGCTGGCTATGTGCTGTTGTAGGATGGATGAAAAAAGAAATTGGCAGGAGATGCAATTCCTTGTCCTGTTGGTGTCTGTTCGTGACTGGTGTCTAGAAGAGGAAGTTGAACGCTTGGGAATTTATTACTTAATGTACTCCTCTCTGTCTTTGCAGGAATTTGATTTCCATGTTCGTTGGCCTGGAGTGAAACTACTAACATCTCTTTTAAAGCAGCAAGGACCTCAAGTGCAGCAGATAATTCTTGTCAGCCCTATGGGTAAGCAGTTGAGTTTATTGCTGATGAACTTGAACTGGAAGCTCAGCAAGCATCATAGTGCAGGGCTAGAGGAGTGTCGATCAAAGTCTTTTAACAATGTCCAGCATGGAAAAGCTGCACCTTTTTTATGCTCTTTTTTAATGTGTTTCTTGCAGGTGTTTCCAGACTCATGGATTTACTAGCAGACTCTAGGGAGGTTATACGAAATGATGTAAGTATAAAACAAAGGCAGTTTATTCTCCTAATAAATAGTAACTGTCAATTGAATAGCTTAGTACTTGTCGGAATTTGGATTAAGTTAGACGAATGCACATGAACAAATCATTGTGGCTGCTAATTGGGAATATTTCATTCTTCGGTTGGGTGGCTTTAGGATGTCTTGCCACAATTCACGTAACAAAGGCGAACTGTTACTGTGTACTCAATGCAAACATTTGCCCT
>NW_010565616.1:25190-28714 GCF_000687285.1 Phaethon lepturus | reverse complement strand
CGTGTAGGGTTTTCCTACTGTGTTAGCTGATCTCTCTCTTGGCCTTCTGTCAGGTGCACTTCGGTTCTTCCTCTTTACTCATCAGATGCCAAAATGCCCTCATTACTTACTGCGGAAGAAATGAGGTGCTTTGCAAGTTTCCTCTTCCTTCTGTGTAGCCACTTAGGATCCTTTTTAGCAGTACTGTGGTTCTGTTTTGAAGTGAGGCACGAGGGAACTATTGCGAGGTGTCTGTGGCAGGTTTTGTTAGATGTGCCGAGGTGCAGGGCAAGCAGTTCTGTCCTGTGATTCTGGCCAAGGATTATGTTGCTGATTTAGCATCCTTCTAAAAGCTGTGATTTGTGAAAAGCAATGTAGTTGCAGTAAAACTAAGTTTCATGTCTTCTCTTCCCCACCTGTCAAGGGAGTCTTGTTGTTACAGCAATTGACAAAAAGTAATGCAGCCATACAGAAGATTGTTGCTTTCGAAAATGCCTTTGAGAGACTTCTGGATATCATAACAGAAGAAGGAAACAGTGATGGAGGTACAGAAAAGTCTTACCTTTATTCAGAGTCTTGTGCTTCTGCACAAACTATTAGGTGACAATGTTTACGGGCTCACGTTAGTATCTAATAGGAGCTAATATCTAATAGGTCAGTGGGTAGAAGGGTCAAAGCATACAGCCTGGTTGTAACACAAGAAGCAAAAAGAGATTGAGCCAGTAGGCAGGCTTTCAGCATCTTTTGGTAACTAGTCTTGAGATACTTAGTTAAAACATCGGTTAATTTTTCTGACCGTGTGTGTATGAGTGTTTGGGTTCTTGTTTGGCTTAGGTCTGTCGATGTATGTACCGTGAATGGCAGTGTCAGATACACGTATGCTTCGTTTGTCACTTACAGAGTTAAGCATCTGCATTCCTCTTGCAAGGTCCTTGGATACTTGGAGTGGCTGCAAGTAACAACTTGCTGAGTTTCTTCAGCCTCACTAGTAACTTCAGCTTTGTGGTCAGCTCCTTGCCAAATCGATTACCTGTTGGGGGGGAAAGGATAAAAAAATGAGCAAAAGAGATGCAGCGCTTAGGTGCTCTTTTGGTTTTTTATTAGCAACACATCCTGAGTTTACTGTCAATTGTAGTTTGCTACAGGATCTGTTTCAATAACAAGACAGGTTGCTGTTGCGTGGCCTCTCTGTGGGCTGCAGAAGCAGTTAATGCTTCTCACCCAGCTGAATTATTCCAGGTATGTTGCCATGGAAGGATTAAGCAAACCTTTGATTCAAAGCTGCTATTTTTAGGCAGTTAGTAATTTTAGGAGACCTGGTATGTAAATGCCTGAGTGCCAAGAGTTCTCTGCTGCACCCCTCCTACATGTCCGCTCCTCCGGTCTGCAGCCCTGCCGAGGGCCGGATTACCAGCTATGGCCCTGCAGCAGGAGCGGGAAGCGGGGAATGTGACAGCCGGTCTCTCTTTGTTCTCCCACTCCCAAGTCCGGCACTGCCTGTGCGTTTTCAGCAGTGCAAAGAATAAGTCTTCATCCTTTCTGTCGAGTCCCAGCGGTACCACAAGCAGGCTGCCTTTCTTTGTGCTGTCTTCTGGACAGAGTGGTCTGAGGATTTTTCTCTTTGCAGAGTACGTAGTTGGTGAGCATCTACAGTGCTTTTTCAGTAAAGATAAAACGTGAGGCTAAAAAAAGAAGCTGTTACAACTCCAAGGAGTGGAGTTTGAATTGGCTCATTGTCAGCGCTATATCTAAGAATAGCTTTTCCACCAAAATAATCCGAAAAGTAGCTTTGAAATGAGTTGAAGATGTAGCCAGCAAAGATAATGAATCTGTAATCCTGTAAGAATTTCTGCATTTGAATCATGATGCTGTTCAAGAGGGGCTTCATTTTAGTGCTTACAAAACAGACAGTTGTGTGGTGTGACTCTGAAGTAGGTATGCTTCAAGACACCAAGTGGTTGTGAGGCTCAGTTTGAAGTTCTTCCCGTGCCCACCCCATTAACTCCTACAAAGCGTACATTCTTTGGAATTAACTATTTGCTTCAGACTTGTGGAAGAAACACAATTATGATCTCCTTGGAAATATGCTGGATTGACGTCCATGTATTTAATTTAGAGTGACCTTAGATAATTTTTTCATGCATGAGGTTCACAGTTCTTGATCCAAATCTAATAGTTTTTAAGAATGAAGAGTTCAGAAGTGTGTGCTCTGTTCCACCTAGAACATACTTACTGCATGGAGAAGCTAGCTAGTTTTCCACGTGTCACCTTTTGATTAATCTTTGTTTTTTGTCCCACCAGGAATAGTAGTGGAAGACTGTCTCCTCCTGTTACAGAACTTGCTGAAGAATAATAATTCCAATCAGAATTTCTTCAAAGAAGGTTCGTATATTCAGCGTATGAAGCCTTGGTTTGAAGTTGGAGATGACAACTGTGGGTGGTCTGCACAGAAAGTAACTAATCTTCACCTAATGCTGCAGGTAAAACACTTCACCTAAGTCATAGGTACCAATGTCAACACTTGTTCAGCTCTCTGTCTATGAAGAATAAGCGTAAACTAACTGTTCATTGTGAAATGCATGCGTTGTCTTTAGCTCAGAAGTAGCTACCAACATTCACGAGATGCGTTTGTGCTGAAAGCAGGGCTGTTGCCAAATTCTGAATTTGTAACGGCTGGCGTATTGCAGAACTTCATTTCACGTAACTTAAGATTTAACAGTGATTTGAGTTAAATGCATAATTCGGGGTGTTCTGTATAAAGAATCCTCCTGTATGAATTCACGTATGGCTGTGGTGCATTAACCGAGTTCCAGTAGCTGCCCTCACTGCGGGTTGATAATTGTTGATTGCTGGGTATCTTCCCTTCTGCTCACCCCTCCCGAAAAATGGAATAGAATAGACAGAGTGGAATAGGAATAGAATAAATAGGCTATTTCAGTTGGAAGTGACCTACCACGGCCATTTAGTCCAACTGCCTGACCAATTCAGGGCTGACCAAAACTTAAAGCATGTTGTTCAGGGCATTGTCCTAAATGCCTCTTAAACGCTGACAGGCTTGGGGCCTCGACCACCTCCCTAGGAAGCCTGTTGAAATGAAATAAGGTTTTCCTGGTGTGTGGGAGTTTGCGTGGAAGCTGAATCTTAATGATGACGGTGGTTTCTGACTTTACGAAAGGTGCTCCTGGCAAACGGTGAACCAAATGGTAAAATAGTTACAGCTTGATTTCTCATCACTCGGTTGCAAAGTTTGCAACGGAGTCAGGTATTTGGAGGGACTTTTTTGAACACAAAAACAAATGGCCGTATGTAGTAACGAGATGAACATGCTGTTTAATTGTTGTTTTCTATCTCCATTTTTAGGCAACCATTGAATGGCCAAAAGTCAGATGGGTAGATTTGTTTTGTTTTGCACTTCAGAAGGTTTGGGCTCTCTTCACATAGAAGTGTCTCTTTTCTTCTAGCTTGTGCGGGTGCTCGTGTCACCCACAAATCCTCCTGGTGCTACCAGCAGTTGTCAGAAGGCAATGTTTCACTGTGGCTTGTTA
>NW_010565616.1:17079-25159 GCF_000687285.1 Phaethon lepturus | reverse complement strand
CTGCTGACATCCTGACAGAAGTAAGAGGGAGCAAGTAGATGTAGGGCTGGGGCAACTAAATGGTTAAAGCAGGAGTCTACAGGGATAACGGGTTGCTGCAGAGACAAACTGAAGTTACAGTATTTGCTAAGAAACAGTATTTCAGATGCCAGAGTTGTCAGCTTCCTGTGTCGGCAACAGAAATGTAAGATAAACTTTCGTGTTCTGCAGCAGAAAGTATTTGGGTTTGCTTATTTTGTCTGTTGGGTCTGAGTGTAGCCCAGAGCGGCTGAATTGATTCATGTTTTCCTCTGTTTTGGGGGTGGGGTTTTTGCTGTTGCTTTTTTATTCTGAGAGAGTCTAGAAGTATTCCCTAACAGCAGGTTTCCAACGATGGGGGATTTCTAGCTTCTAGAAAGCCTGATTAACAGTGTGGAATGAGGTGTGTTTTGCCGTGATAAAATGACGTGCTTAGATTGAGTGTAGACTGGTTCCTTTGGTGCGGCCTCCGTTCCAATGCTTTTGTCTCTTAAAAGGTGAGTTTCAGAGGTCTCACGTTCTGACTTCTCTAAAACGTCCAGTTTAACTGGCTGTTGTAGCAAAACTGATCTGACATAGAAAATTCAGTTGAAGGTAATGGGGTACGACAGAGCCATCTGAGCTTTCTGTCCCGTAACTTTTTTGCTCAGCATGCTTTACAGCTGCTAGTTGTTGGGGTTTCATTGGACGTGGTTTTATTGAATAAATCTCCATGCTGAGGCTTGGTATGTATTTTTCGATACCGAGCTGTCGGAGTGATCTTGAGTCATTTTGAGTGATCTAGGTCGTTGACTGTGGCTCGCATTTAACTACGCATTTAATTTTTTTCTCTGCCCTTTCTGTAGACCATTAATACTGTATCAGAGGTCATTCGAGGATGCCAGATGAATCAAGACTACTTTGCCTCTGTAAATGCACCTTCTAATCCGCCAAGGTAGAGGAACAAAAGTACCTAACTGTGTTAAGTAATGACATATTGGTTTGGGCAATGACAGTCTAATCCAAAGGAGTGTTTCAATTCGGAGGTTGGAATGATGATACAGAGCAACACCTTCAAGTTCATGTCGGATGTACCAGTTGTAGAGTGAACGTGTCAGGTGTGTTGCCTCAGAGATGGGGCCTGAAAGTGATCTTGTTTGCTATCTGGTACTTGGAAATCGAACAAGTGATAGTTAAGAAATTCCTAGATCGTGACGAGCTGCCGCTGTCAGCCAGACGACACTCTACAAAAGGATTTAGAGGCTACGGGAATAGGCACGTAACTGTTATTTCCTCAGACTGGGGAACAGCAAGCGTGAGCTTAATGCCAACATCTGAATGTGAGGGCGAGGGCAGAAAAAGACCGTTCTGTATTACAAGTTTCTGGTGGCCTTATGAGGCCTTTTCTACAGGATTACTGAAGCCAGCGGGGAGCAGCAGGGGACTCGATGGGAAATGAGGATATTGCGCAGGAACACCGGCTCATCGCAGTCACGTATAAGGAATCTACCGTTTTGAGTTTTAACTACCTGAAAAACTTTGCTATCCAAATAAAAGGTTTTACTCGTTTGTTTGAAATGGTAATAGATGGAGTAGGCAAAAGCCTCTTTCCTTACCTAGAGAATACACTCAAAATTGTTTATCTGCAGTTGTCTTGGTTCATGACTTTGTCCTCACAGCTTTTCTCTTTCCTTTCCAAACAGGCCTGCGATTGTAGTACTTCTGATGTCCATGGTAAACGAAAGGCAGCCTTTTGTGCTACGTTGTGCTGTTCTCTATTGTTTCCAGTGCTTTCTATACAAAAACCAAAAGGGACAAGGAGAAATCGTTTCTACGCTTCTGCCATCTACGATTGACGGTACGCAAAGCTAATGTCTGCGCGGTGAGTTGTGAAACTAGCACAGATGTTTAATGCATCAACTGATGTCTTCTGTATAATTATTTACCTGCCACTGAGCGTCTGCTCCAAGCAAGATGATGTGGCTTACTATTTCTCTAAAACTTCACTAGTTTTCATTTCTCTGTGTTTTGACTGTATGCTGATGTCTTGAATATCTTACCGGCTTTGTGGCTTGTTGTAATCTCACTGGTACCTCTTTTGGCCATTCTGGTAGCTACAGGTAACTCTGTCTCAGCTGGTCAGCTGCTCTGTGGGGGCCTCTTTTCCACGGACTCTCTCTCAAACTGGTGTGCCGCTGTGGCCCTGGCCCACGCCTTACAGGAAAACGCCACTCTGAAAGAACAGCTTCTGAGAGTTCAGCTGGCGACGAGCATCGGCAACCCGCCAGTGTCGCTGCTGCAGCAGTGCACCAACATCCTCTCGCAGGTACGGCAGCGACTGCCCCCCGCTTTGGCTTACGACTCCGGGTGTCCGGGAAGAACGCTGCCGTGGTGCATCGCAGGGAGACCCGAGCGCTAGCTTAGCGAGGAGGAGGACTCTCTCTCCTCCTGACCGTTTTTAAGCTTTGGTTAAAGCACTCTACGCCTCAGGGGTAGGAGAAAAGCCCCAAGTCTTGGTTTTTCGTCGGCGATTGCCGCTTGACGTTGCCTACTCCCAGGAGGCAGATGGTCCTAAAGCATCTAGAACTTAAAACTTGGTTTAAAAGACAAGGCAAAGTGGTAGGATCCTCAGTCACATTTTGTTGCCTGGTTAGTATTTAACCTGTAACTGCTAACTTGAAACATCCTGAAAATACCGGGCTCTACTGTATTGATTGTTGTTTTGATAAAGCCAAAAGCTTATTTGACCTTGTTCAACGTGTTAAGAAATGACCAGTGAGTGAACTTCATTGCTGGCCCACACTTCCTAGCGACGCTTGCTCCTGTTAGGCATACTTTTCCCCCGACCGGCTGTAATGATAAGGAGCCAGTTAACTCTGGCAGCCATTGGACTCTCCTGCATTTGAGAATAATGACAGAATGCTGGAATTTTGAGTTTGTTCTAGTGACTTATTTTATCTGCTTTCCCTGAAAATAGACAGTACTCCTCTTTATGCTTTTCCTGGCATTTTTGTCTAAGGTAAATTGAAGTCAGTAAAACTGCCTGTGGCTGTTTAGCCTTCAATGATACATGGGACTGAAACTTTGCGGGGGGATGTTTCTGAAATGTGTGCTGCTTCGAGGTTCTCAAAGTAACCTGTGTGTAACTTGCAGGGTGATAAGATCGACAGACGGGTACGTATTTTTTGGCACGGCTTCGGTGTTTGCTTGCCAGAAGCAAGCCGCCTCCTCTTGTCTGGGTTTTGCTGGAGAGGTTTCCTTTAACTGCTTTTTGATGTGTTTCCACTTACAGCTTTGTGTTGCAGTTGGGTTTGGGTTTTTTCTTAGCATAACAAGCTCTTTCTGTGTCTCCAGGGGATTCTCTGGGGGTGCTCCAGAAAACTATGGGATAAAGATCTTGGGTAGCACTGGTGCTTTCTTTCCAGAGGGGCAGACTTATTCACCATCTGATCACCTAACAGATGCACTTTCTTGTAAGAAAAATTAAAACTGTTAGGAACGCTGTTTTCTCAGACTGGCCTGTAGCAAACAGCTGTACAATCTGAAGTGGGAACATGCTGCTGATTTCCGGACTGCTAAAAGAAAAACTGTCTTTAACCTGCTTCCTGGGCACTTTGGATGTTGTACTTAACAGCACAAGTTTTAACCTTGGAGCTACTGGTTGTGAATAGCAGGGATCTCATTGCTAGCTAATGAACTCTGAAGTGAGTTGTTGGAATTGAAGGCTGTGTTACTTAAAGTACTGCTAAGTCGCTTATCAGCGGCAGAAAAAACAACTCTGAAATGTGTGGCTGCTGTGGAATTGTCTGCTTGATTTACCACCTTGATCATAGTTGTTCGGAGGGGTGGGGTTGTATTGTCACCAGCCCTGAATTGTAGAACAGCACCCATGGAGAGCTGTCATCTACCACAGTAGGGGTTGTCATGGTATGTCTAGAAAATAGCTGTGTTCTCCTTTTTTTTTTTTTTGAGAGATAGAAGGTATTTTGGACTGTGTGGAAACATTTAGTCAGATTAGGTTAGTTGGATCTTAGAATAGCATGTAGTTCTTTGGAATAGATGGGGTTTGTGACTGCTTCCAGCAGATAACGTGTGCGGTAAGCGCCGGGTCGGACAAGCAAAAGGAACTTTGCCTTTCTGACAAGATAAGCGACATTTCTAGGAGCACTGTCTTACGAAGCACGAGGTGTGCCAGTGTGCTGTACGGCAGCGCTGCCAGTTATAGTGGTTACTGCTGGCACGCAGGAACTGGCTAGCAGTGTTGGGACAAAAAGAGCCAGTTCTTGTAAACATGAGGGGAAGACTGTTTGTAGTGTTGCTTGCTTGTTCTCTTTGGGGCAAGCATTTCTTTTTGTTCAGTTAGGGGGTGTCGTAGCCATTTTGTCAGTAGTTATTCAGTCTGAACTTTTAACTTCCTTGGCCTGGTTCTGCTCGCTGCAGGTAACTTTTGCCTATCCTAGAAGGGTGGAAGTAGCATTTTCTGGATGGTTACTAGGGGATTAAATGGAGACTGTCAGCAATTAAGCTGGTTAAGGGTACCAAAGCCTGTAGAAATAGGAGCTTGGAGGAGTTGGTCAAGCCAAGTGGCCTGTTCTCTGGTTTGCTAGAGACTTTAAGGGTCAGCATAGGGAGGGGCATAGCTCTCCCTGTAGAGCAGAAGGACTGGGGAAGAGGTATTCCTGGCAGTTTCGAAGCAGTCTGAGGTGCGAGGAGCAATGAGTGGGGAAAAATGGGCGGTTTGCTTGACTGTTGTGTAATAGTACTTGCAGGTGAGGGCACGGTGCAAGTGTTGGAAGGTGGATGCTCAGTCCTCCATCCATCAGGTGGGTGCAAGGACACTCCGCCCTTCAGCGCTGCTGCGTTACGGTCGTGTTTCCCCAAAGGGGTTTGTGGGGCAGGTTAAGTTATGCGGCTGGGATGTCATGAAGGTGTTAGTGCATCTAACCTGGAAGTAATTTGGGTGGAATCTGTGTTTTTTACAGAGCTCTTGTGCTAAAGCAGTGTACAGCCGATGTGACTTCCAGGGTTCTTTCCAACTTAATTGACCCTGTAGTTCTGTGAGATGGCAATGAGGAAGGAAATAGCCTGTCTAGAGGCTTCAGTATAGCAAGAAGGGCCTGTGTGGTCAGCAGGTTCTGCAGCTAAGCTGTTTGATGAGACAGTGCTATTGTGGTTCACTACACTAATGTGCTGTGGCAGATCATTTTCTTTATGAGCTCGTAAGACCTACGATTTGTCACTTGTGTCTTAATTCATGCTTCACCTGAACACTGGGGTGTGAACGCAGTTCTTGGCCTTATCTAGTAGTTAATAAAAAGCGGTGAAGCGCCTCTTTGGGCAGCTTGCCTTGCCTTTGTGCGTGAACCCACTATTTGCTAGCGAGCACCGCTTCAATATGTCTTGTCCTTAGACTCTTTTGGAAATAAATGTCACCTGGTGAGCAGAGGTCTGGAAGTGTTGTGTTGCATGCAAGTCAAAAACCGATGAAGAAGTGCGAGGTGGGTAGGGGAAACGCGCAATGGTGACGGGGAAAGCTAAATGGGCCATCCCAGAGAAAAAGAGAGGGTGAGAGGAGAATAGAGTTTAGTGGGGACTAGGCAACCTGCAGTGAGGTCTAGGTCAGTGGAAACCAGTTGCGGCATTCGACTAGAAGGATAGCAGCAAGGAAGATAACCTCTGTGTTAATACGACAGCGTGACAGGGTCACAACAAAGCTACAAACAAACCTGTAGCAGAGACTAAGCAATGATGGCTAGTAGGGCATATAGTACTCACCGTCAGGCGCACCAGGCAGCTGCTGTGCAGTTGGCGATGGCTGTACTCTCTGCTTTTCGGACACTGTTCTCTTGGGTCTTTGGAAGAAGTAATGATGATAATGTCGAAAAAGGGCCAAGCGCTCCCTTTCCTACGTGGGCAGCATTAGGGATAGCTGCCACAGTCTCGATATCTGTAATCTGTGTTCTCCTCTATTAAGGAGATTGTTTCATCTTAGTGATGGTGATAGACTGCAGCAAACCACAGCACCTCAGAAACAAGTCCTCGAAGGCAGTCTCTGCAGAGCTTTTCTTCCAGAGCTGCTAGACTCATTTCTTGTCTGTCTTGTGGTGGCTGTAGTTGGGCAGCTGGGAACTTGGCCGCTGTCCTCTGGCTGTTTAGATGGGCAAACTGGCTTTTTTTTACGCTTAGCTAAAGTTTAAAGGCACCACTGACTTCAGCTCTAATATCAGAGGCAAGGATGGGAGTTCAGTATCTCGGGCGCAGGTAACTCTCGAGCACGGACTTGCTCTGTTGTTGATGAGTACTTCTCCCTTTTGCCAGTGTCTTGATTCCTGTCACTGCTCGTTCCAGTGTATTTTCTTGTCCCTCTTTGGAAGATATCCCGCCAGTTCTATGTGCCTCGTCTTGCCTTCGAGACTTGACTTGAGCTTCCAGTTACTTTACCCAGTTTGTTAGGTGCTTGTGTCAGGTGTTGTTTTCCGTGTGGGGAACGTTTTTCTTGGTTGCCTTCTGAACGCTGACTGTTGGAAGAGATGTATGCCTGTCTTGATGCTGCTGTATGCTGCCCACAGTATCTGCAGCAAAAACAAGCGGGACAGAATTGAGAAGACAGTCAGTTTGCAGATGAAAACTAATTTTCTGTAGTTAACAAAAACAAATGCCGCAGTTAGCGTTCTTCTTGCTGGCTTAATGTGCGCTCTGTCTGAACCAAGAGTCGCTCCAGTATTATCTTTCTTTACTGAGAAAATAGTATTAGGAACGTGGCAATTTTTAGTCAGTAAGGGAAGTTTTACTGATGCATCCCTTCTGATCGGGAATCCTTACCTGACTTAATTTACGCCTTGTTCCTTCTTCACAGGGTTTGTGTGTATGTTCCTTCATGTTACTCTAGTATTAATTATAAATGCGGAACTAATTTGTTACGATTATATATCGGTGCTAATTTGCATTGACTTGTATTTCACATCTGTGTTGCTTGTTATTTTGCTCTGAAAACGGTTAAATATGAATGGTTTAATACTTGTTTCATCAAAGCACTAAAGCTGTGGTCAGTATAACTAACAAATGGGTATTTTGAAAGACATGACTTGTCTTTTTTTCATGATTCTGGTATTTTAGTCCTCTGCTGTGGAAAGATAATGACGAGGGCTTTTATTCTTTTCAGGGCAGCAAAGTACAGACCAGGGTTGGGTTACTGATGTTGCTTTGTACTTGGCTAAGCAACTGCTCGATTGCTGTCACCCATTTCCTTCACAATCCAGCCAATATACCTTTTGTATCCTTCACCTGCTCGCAGAGTAGAACCGCTTGCCTAGGAATGACTTGGATTATTCACGTTAAATGTTTATCTACGTCAGTTCGCAGGGATACTGCACGACCTAAAAGGCAATGCACTGGGGCAAGAGATATAAGCTGCCCTTTATTGACAGTGCTCTGGGTATGCTGATCTGTCTATAAAATGTGCATGTACATTAGGAAGCTGTGTCACTCTGCCAGTAAAGTGTATTTTTTTTATGGAGACAAGCCCAGTGATATTTTTAGCGTGACGTAGGCTTATAGCCAAGAGGTAGGAAGAAAGCTTCCTACTTCTGCGGAAGCTCATTTCTATACTTGCTTTTTGCAGAAGAAAATCTGACTACAGTACGCAAAGCTCAACTGTCACCTTATCCCAACTGAAAGTGTGTTTTGGAACGACTAAATCTCTTTGGTTAAGCAGACGGTTACTGAGAAAAGAAATCTCAGGGAAACCCTGATTACCCAAGTCCTTCAAAACAGGAGCTGGCCTTGTGAGGCTTTCATCAGCTATTTTGCCTGCTTCCTAATCAAGCTCGGTTTAACACATGCCGATAATTTTAACTGCAATTTATACAGGGAGACGTATGTTATGTGTATTGTGTATTTATGAAATACCTGAAATATCCTTAACAAGAGCTCCAGCTCACAGGGCAGATAGCTGAGAATCTGGGAGAAGAGGAGCAGCTCGTCCAAGGCCTGTGTGCGCTTTTGCTTGGCATTTCCATCTACTACAATGACAATTCCCTTGAAAATTATAGGAAGTAAGTATGATGTAGAAATAAGAGGACTG
>NW_010565616.1:0-17064 GCF_000687285.1 Phaethon lepturus | reverse complement strand
AGGTTCTGTGAATGGCAGATGGTGGTTTAAGCGGCTTTTAAATGAGGTGATGCAGTCGAGAATATTTGGTTGAAGGTTTTCTATGCACGTTCCTTTTGGGATACAAAATAACTGACCCACCTCTACCTCAGCAAAGCAGATGGTTGTTCTGCAGAGGGTCCTCCTAACCTCTGCATTCTTTGGGCTGAGAACAGATGTCAGTGGCAACTGAAAACTGTCTCTTGAATCAGGTGCAATTAAGACTTGACACAGATAATCAAAATAGTAACTGCGAAAACCATCTTGAGGGAAGAATGGGTTCATTTCTTCTCAGCTGTTGCACTGTGATTGATGTGTTTCTTCCTCCTAGAGAGAAGCTGAAACAGCTGATTGAGAAGAGGATTGGCAGAGAGAACTTCATTGAGAAGCTTGGCTTCATTAGCAAACATGAACTTTATTCCAGAGCTGCTCAGAAACCACAGCCTAGTTTTTCTAGCCCGGACCATATGATGTTTGATCATGAATTCACTAAGCTTGTAAAGGAACTGGAAGGTGAGATGTTGGGCTTGTTTCTTTAGTTGATGAACTGATGACTGAAATACCAAATGTGCTGATTGTGACCCTGTTAAAAGTGGCATCACGGTACTAAAATGGAGCGTTCTGAAAAATGTGTTACAGCAATAGCTGTAAGAAATCATGTACCCAAGCTCACAGTTCAATTATTTGAGTAAAAATACTCCCAGTACAAGCCCATAATCAGGGTAACTGTAACTGGCTAACTTCATATTCTTAGGTGAAATGATTCGTAACACTTGCTATGAGTTACCACACTGTGGCCAAGAGGTGTATTGCCCTGTTCTTACCTGAAGACTCCAGTACTGAGGACATAAAATGGTCACAGAAGCTCAACTCATGGAAGTATGCAATGTAGATATTTGCTGTTTCTAACTGATTTATTAAGAGAACATATGAATGCTGCATTTCCTGGCTTGTGAGAAAATGATAGGGACTTTCTGCAGTGTTTTCTGTCCTTCTCAAAAGAGACAGGTTGTCATCATCCTTAACATCTAACTCATGTCCTGTTTATTAATATGGCCCAACTTAAATCAGTCTAGAGAATGAGAAAATCTTGAAGCGGCAACAGTGAAGGTGGTTTTGCCCTACCACCTTTCATCTCTGTGGTGCCCGTGTAGTCCTATGTCTGTCACTCATTTGCACAATGACTTGGGCAATGTTTGTAGTAGAGCCATAATGCGAGTAAAACATGCCTTGTCTGATAGGGAGGATTCAAAACACTCATTTGCTTTTCTGAAACTATAAAACACAAAGTGTGCAAACCTTGCTATAAAAAGTCACTGTTTCCTGTTTTCTTAAACCTGTTTGTGACAATTGCTTTTCTTTAAGGTGCAGGTTGAGTTTCTAATGCCATGAACTCGGTTAAACTGGGTGAGGCTGTGAGACTGTTTTGAGGACAGAAAAGATAAGTGACCTGGGCTTTAGTTGACAGAAGCTGTTTTTGACAGGTGTCATAAGTAAAGCTATTTACAAGTCCAGCGAGGAAGATAAAAAGGAGGAGGAGGTCAAGAAGACATTGGAACAGCATGACAACATTGTGACTCACTACAAAAAAGTCATTAGAGAGCAGGTAAGAAGGAGTTACGCTCTACACGTGCCTCCAGGAATTGTTTGTTCTGGCTTTCGGAGGCCCCGCGGTGCAGTTTGATACCGAATGTTCCAAAACAAGTGACAAGGAATCTAGCAAAGCAGAAAAACGTCTAAAACCACTTAAGCCAAGAATTTCTGGTTGAACTAAAATGTCACTGTTTAGAGTACTGATTAAGTTGAATTCTTTTCCTGGGACACATCTGGTCATTCCTGTGGTTACGGGTTTCTTTTCAAATAACCGACTGCATAACGTGCAGCCCTGAGCAAAGAGATGTAGTTCGCAGTTCTGTGCTCTCACCTTTGAAAAGCTGACAGATGAAATGAAGCAGTGAAGTTTGAGTTTACCTGCTGTGGTTGGACTCTGAAAAATTTTTCTTCCAAGGGTGGTTCGCTTGTTTTGTTGCCACAGCTTAGATCGAGAAGTAGAGGAGCGCAGCTCATGGATTTAAGTAGCTAATGGGGAACTGGCAGGTGCTTTTTGTTCAGGGATCTGGAATGGACAGAGAGTATAGGCTGTGTGTGTACAATTAAGTGGCACTTTTGAACAGCCCGTGAGGCTTTATTGAGCATGTGATGACTGCAATTACCACGACTTGTTTAAAGACTCTCAAAGTGGACCAAACGCGTGCAGGCTTCGGTGTGATGGAGAAAAATTACCATCATCAGATTTCACGTATTTCTTCCTTTTTTTCTCCTCCTGGCCCTGGTGTGGGAATGCTAGAGGTGTCCCCCAAAAGATTGAGGAAGCATTGGTCTGGTGTGACAGGCTTCTGCTGTCTTCGCCAGGCTTTTTTCCTGGGTTTTTCCTTTTTTCCTTTATCTCTTGCACGAGGCTGTTGTGCTCATCTGTCACAGTGTCTGTGACGCACTGGTAGTGTCGCTAACCAGTAGCATGTAACGGTGCACTTAAGATTTTTGTCTGTCTTTTTGCCTTCCTGACAGTGTTGTATTCAAAAGTGTAATTACTCCAAGTTCCTTTTTTTTTTTCTTCCATTCACAGGATCAGGAGCTTGAAGAATTAAAACAAAGAATTAACGCTTTAACATCTCAAAATGAACAGCTCCAAGCAACAGTTACACAGCAAGTGTCACAGATCCAACAGCATAAGGACCAATATAATCTCCTGAAAGTACAGATAGGTAGGCTTCAGGAAGAATAAAAAACCCAAATAATCTTGCTAGTGCAAGGATGTTGTGTGATTTCTGGCAAGCTACAGAAGAGCTCTAGCGGACAGCCTTCTATTGCTTCAGGCATGCTGTTGTACCTTCTGCAGCATACGAAAACTTCCCAGAGGGATAAAGTAATTTTATTTTTCTAGTTGATGTTGAGCTTTGCAAACCATTTATTTCAAGCATCACATTTGCTTCATTATCTAAAAATACGAGGTTTTGCTTTAGGTGCCTTGAGACTTAAGATAATTAAAGCACAGTGAGAACAGAGAGGAGAGCCTGAAAATGTGCATGAGGTATAATTTGTTCTTGCTTTGTGCTTAACTCTTGGGTCTCCTGAAATAATAGTACCATTTTCCGCAAGACACGTTTGAGCACCGGAGCTAGGGCCCATCTGTCCCGTAGGCCTGCTCGTGGGGAAAACAAGCGCCCGAAGAAGACTGCTGTAGACCTGACAGTTCACCTAGATGGACGCATGGAAATACTGGGGTTAGCAATGGCTTCTGACCTGATCCCAGTATCACTTGGGTTGCCCGTGGTGAAAAGCCAAGCCCTTCCTTGCCACTGTAGCTGCTTTCCTGCAGGTGTGCCTGGTGAGGGGTCAGAGCTGCAGCTTGCTGTAGGAATGGATGGCTACCAGGGAGCTGCTGGCAGAGGCTTTCTACGCCTTTGTTTTTTAGTCCAAAACAGTCGTTGCCTGTTCAGACTTACAACATGAACAGATGGGCCACGGTGCGTGCTGAGTTTGGGTCTCTGAATGAAAGCGTGAAGTAGGGAAGACTTGCGGAATGGCAGCTGTGCGAGATGAGGTTGAGGCCTGTTACTGTCACTAGACTAGAGATTGCTAACTGAATGCTTAAATCAGGACAGTACTTGCAAGCTATTCCCAGGTCAAGATGCCTGATAAGCTGTATATGACGTGATTTCAGAAAACAATTCTGCCTTAAGGATTATTCATGATCACAGATACCTAAGGAAACAATTGTCCTTCCGCTGTAGAATGGTTTGCCTGTGAACTTCATTAGGATGAAGTGAATGATGGAAGCGGCGTGCAGGTGCAGCCACAAATATATTCTTGGAGGAATGGCCAACTAGAGCTCTTAATTCAACTTTTGATAGAGAATTCTTAAATGCTCTGCTTCGGTTCTGGAGTTAGAATGGATTGTTTTGCCCTGCGGGGCGGGTGGAGGACGGGCCAGAAATATTTTGATTGTGGTGCTTGAAGCTAACTTCAAAATGATGATGTTGTTTGTGATCTTTGTTACAAACTCTGCCTTTTAGGAAAGGACAGTCAGCATCATAATTCCCACAGCGATACGTTTCAGATGAATGGCATTCAGACGGAAGAAGCGAGCAAATTGAAAGAGGAGTTGGAAGAATGGAAAAACAAGCACGAACTGCTGCAAGGGCAGTTAAGGGAAAGGGATTCCACGATTGAAAAACTGGTAAGCGCTAACTGTCTCAGCAGAATTTGATGGGGCTTCCAGTTCCTGCTTGGAAATGTAATTTGCCTTAAGCTGTGTAAGTCCCCATTATGATGCCAGTCAAGCAGCCGTAGCTGATTGCATGCTGGTAATACGAACTACGGCGGGAGGTGGCTTGAGCAGAGCCTTCTGTGCTCCGCACTCTTCCCAAGAGTAATTTGTGCAGCTGAGCTGTCAGACTGTGGAATCTGTGGTTTTTTAGCATGTTTTGGGTGGGGAAAAAATGGTGGGGGTCTCCTAGGAGCTTAGTGGTGGTAATACTTAAGACATATGGTGGCCTGCGTTTGGCGGCCTGCTTGTCAAAACGCGGTATGACACGTGCTGCTTTTATTTTGTGTATGGCTTCTGTGTTCGGATTGGTGAAAGATGCTTCTGCATCCACCTTAGAGGAGACGGTCCAGCTGCTGCCTTAGGATCAGAGAGCTTTATGACGTGCATTTCTTAGCCTGCTTGCACCTTCCCTGCTGCGAACCGTGATTGTGCAAGCACACAGTTTGCTTTGGGTCCTGACAACATGACTGTATTTAGTCTGTGTAGTTCTATGGCTGATTTGCCTGTTGCTATTACAGAAATCTTCGCAGCTGGAGATGGGAACAACAGAACAGTCTTCACAGACCAGCAAATCCGGTGGTTTGGAGCTCAGTAATGAACTACAGAAGGTGGTGAACTTGTGGTATTTCAGCAAAGCTGCATTGAACAGTGGCAGCTCGGTGTGGGATGGGAAGGGAGCTTTGTCAAACTCTGGGGGGAGCATCGATTCCTGAGTGTGTTGGGTGTTTTTAATGGCGTACCTGTATGTGATGACGGTACTAATCTTGGAGCATCAAGATTATACATCCAAAACCCAATCAGTTGTTTTTGCTAAGGAGTCGTCTTTGCACTAGAAGATGCTTCAACTGACTGTTCAGACTTGCAAAATCTGTTTATCTGTTGCAGAACATATATTTAAATGTTGGTATGACAGCTCCCAGGTATTAGATGTACAGCATAGAGTCAGCATTTAAATGTTGGCAGGTTCAATAATTTAAGGTAGCTGTTGCTCAAAAAATACCTAGCAGAGCGGTGTGAAACAACTTTATAAACGTGACTGAGGCTTAGACAGGTACCTTGGCTGTGCATTCCACAGAACAGAGTTTCTAAGAGCAGGGCCAGAAGTGGTGCATGTTGCTGACAAGTTTGTCTCCTAGAGAAATGGCTGCTCTGCCCTTGCTGAGACACACACAGCTTTCCTGTCATGTACGCTAGTTAGTCTGGTAGCATTTAACTTAGGAAAAAATTTATGTGAATAGGTAGCTCGCTTTATCAAATAAAATTAAAAGTATGTTTTCTCTTTGTTTCCCAAAGGAATTAGAAATGCTCAGGACTCAGGTACAACTACAGTCTGCAGAAATCTCTAAGCTTCAGACTGAGAATCAAAAGCTACAAGTAATGGTACGAGTTAAGAAGTTCCTTATTTTCTCTTTGGGGACTACATCTTGAAGACTTTGCTTTCCTGCTTATGCTGTCTGTAGCTATTGTCCTAAGCAGTTTGTCTTAAAAATACACATCAGCAAGTGATTCTGACAGTGTTGTAAATGCAGAAGCATGTTACCTAGATAAATCTTTCATGAGGAGAGAGGGGATTTCCAGTCAAGTTAGTGCTCTGTGAGGCCATTGGTCCTTGGTGTTTTTAAATAAAGACATACCAGCTATTTAGTGTTTTAAGCTTATGTCCTAGTCGAAGGAAACGGTCTCCTGTGAGACACAAATGTATGGTATCATGTACATGAGAGATGATAACTGTCAGACACAGTTGAGGATACTCATTTGAAAGTTTACATACAGACTGTGTATGTCTACAGACCTCCAAATACTTCAGAGCTTTTTTTTAGCAGTGTATTGAAAAGATAAGCCAACGAAGCCTTGTAGAATAGCTAAAAAAATGCGTGTCCTCAAAACTAGCTAACAGCATTAGAAAGTGAACGTTGAGCTAGAGAACTTAAAGCACGAGTTGCATGAAAATGTTACAGACGTTTCTAGAGCAGAGCTGACAGATAAAGCCGCAGGAGCATGGGCCACACGAACAATTGAAAGGATGACAATGTGATGTTGGGTGCTCAAGCAGAAGGAGGGTAGCTCCTGTGTATGCTGCTTGATGACCCTTCTGTAAAGGAGACAGGGAAGCTGGACTTGGGTAAACTCTTGCTTCTGGCTGGTTTGTTCTGATTTGTGCACCAAATTCTAATTTCGTTACTGCAAGAAAGAGGACTTGTGTGAGGAAAATACCAAGTGTTTAATGTACAGAAAATGTGAGAGGGGAAGGCTTTTCACACTGTCAAAAGTCTCAGCCGGTTTGATTTAAGATGTCATTGCACGTGTGTTGGCCACGTGTGCTTGTGAGGCAGAGGCACACTGAAGTTTTCTGTGCTGCCACCGGTACTCAGATCTCCTCATTGCCACCCGGCAGACTGCCTGCCTTCCCCAGGGCTTTGACTTACATGTGGTATAGCTGGAGAAGCAATTGTCTCCATTTCATGCCATGTTGCCGGTTTAGCTGAAAGACAGCTGCCACATTTTGGAAATAACTTTGGGTAGGCCTGGCTGAGACTCCAGTTCTGCTATTTTTAGTAGTCACATAAAAAGATGTTTAGCCTAATGAAAAAAAATCTTTGGCATTTAAGAAGCATCTGAGTGAAGGCTGGTGGCCTGTAATGGACAGGGTCTGCCTAGAAAAAAACACCACCTAACAGTCTTTTTAGGGAGCTGCTTCTATGAAACAAGGGTTGCACCTTGTGTTCTCCTTTTTGAGTACATGTGCATGTGTGTTTATTAAGACCCCAAGAAGCATAGGTCTGTTTCCGGATGCCTTGCAGCACAGGATGTAACTACCCCACCTTGGCTACGCTGTAAGAAGAAAATACGCTTTTAAATTCTACAATTGACTGTGTAACGTCTCAGTGTGCTGTCTTTGTATTGAGGCATTCAGTGCTCTGATACTGAATTTCTTGTCCACAGAGCACAACTGCAGATCCTGTGTTAGGAGACCGCACTGCAACAGCAGCAAACAACTCTGAATCGGAGGGGCGACTTCAGCAAGAAATAAAAGAATTGAAGGTTGGTAATGGATGAACACCAAACCAAGTCACTTGATAGTCTGCTTACAGTTAGGAGAACTTCTACAACAGGAAAGGCTTTGGCTGGAAGTGGTTTGTTTCCTCAGCATCTGAAGTGTTTCAGGCTATGTAGGGGAAGCCGGATGTGTCTCCTCCTTGGTTTTTTACTAGGGAAATGTAGGCCTTGTCTGCCTTAAAAGAGTTGCAAGGACCGTCTAGCTGTATTCTGACATGGACAATCCAGTTTGGCTGGGGGAGAAGGTAGCCACGGTTAAGACTTCTACCTGCCTTACTCCTGCTTGGTAATAAGGGAAATTTGGGTAAGGAAGTATGTGGGAGCAAGGCCACAGGGCACTTGATGGGGTTGGAGCTGTTATGGGTAAGTGTACGGAACGTGTTTGTAGGAAACGAGGCTTAAGCTGTTCCTATGCTTATGGTGTAACTCGGTGTGGGATTTTTCTGGTTGCCAGAGTGAAGTCAAAGCCCTTTGCGAGGAAAAAGAATCACTAAAACAGCACCTGGATTCATCCAGTAGTACGGTTGCAATCTTGCAAGATGAGAAAAGTAAACTTCAGCAAGAAGTTGCTGAGTCAAAGAAAGAACAGGATGATCTCCTGGTGCTTTTGGCTGACCAGGATCAGAAGCTATCTGCCCTGAAGATCAAATTGAAGGATCTTGGTGTACCGGTAAGCAAAACAATGGGTCAGGCGAGTTCTTTGATCGGAGGCAGGTCTGAGCAGTCTGGGTATGGCAATACTTGATCCAGTAAGTCTGGTGAGGCATCTTTCTATAAATAGAGGGCGGTTGAACCTATCAGAGTTGCTTTCTGAACTTACATTGGCAGCCACCTATAAAAGATGATGACTGCCTCGTGACAGAAGCGTTTAGCTTAGGGAGGTTGAGAGGTACCTGCCAAATTCCTGTGAGGAAAACTACGTGTCACATACATGAGACCTGACCACGTGCCTGGCCTTGCTGCAGCTTATCCTGGTGGCCAGCTAGAAAGCAGATGATGGCCGTGTTGTAATCCCCATGGATCGGTCCACAGGTAACACAAATGATAACTAGAAGGCTTTGGTCCCCTGCTTAAGCGGTGCTGCAAACTGTCAGAGCAGTTTCTGGGAGCCTCGTCTTCCGGGCAGTTTCTTTGAAGAATCCTTGTGACTCGCAGCTGGATGTGTGACACCAAGGTGGACTTAAAATAGCTGCTGAGCTGCAGTTGTTGGGGCTGAACACCACGTTAGAGCCTCGGTTTCCTCTCAGGAGACAATAATTTGGTATTGTACGCCCTCCTTCTTAAAGGAAGGATTACATTTTGGTAGTTAGAAGTCATCGGTTTAGGTGCAGCAATAGGGTTTTGAATAGTCTGCAGTGGGCGGAGCTGTTATTTGTAGATTTTCCCAAATACTTTTCAGTACATCTTACATGTGTAGCCAAGGAATCTTTTGAGTCTGTTGACTTCTAAATGACTGAAATAAGGAGAAAGTACCCTAGAAGACATAAGCAGCTTGACTCGTGGAATTGCAAAGCACCGGACAGACATGTTTTCCTCCTCAGGCTGTTTGGTGAAGGATGTGCGTTTTAGTTAATGCAAGTGTATGGGAAGCTGAAGCATGTATGAGGTCGCTTGCGCGAGTGTACAGGGCAGAACTGATGCGCTGAATAGCGGCTGCTGTTTGCAGTAGTCCGCCATCCTTAGCAGAGGAGTTAAAAACTCCATGATGTTACAAGATGGCCATTGCCTGTATTAAGCGCGAATTGATGTAGCATGATAATTTTAGGTTAGCTTCAAGCTTCTTTTTACTCCCTCAGCATTTGTCTTGTGTTGAAAAGGTTGGGTCTGAGCAAGGGATGTTACTGCTCACAACAGGTTTTTCTTAATTTCAGGTTGAAGATGAAGATGATATTGAATCTGGAGATCAAGGGGATGAAGATGAGGATGGGGATGAAGAGGAGCAAGACTAGAATGCTTTTGTGTGTTACCATGAAAACTAGATTGCATTGTTATTGGGGAAAAAATGAGATCTATTATTGGTATACAAAGCAAAACATCTGCTTATGAGCAGCAGATGGGAAAATGGCAACCATGGGACTAGTTACAAGTTACTGAAGTGTTTGAAAACCCTTCATACTAGGTAAAGCAAACAAAAATCACTGTTTAAGTTCTACATGAGTATTCCAAATTATACTTGTTTAGAAGTTGCTTTAGACACTGTTTAAAGCATAGGGATGACAATGTTGCTGCCTCAGTTCACTGTCATTGACAGAAGTTCTGTGCATTTGACTACGGTTTTAACCTTCTGGA
Organism: Phaethon lepturus; assembly: GCF_000687285.1. Lineage (NCBI taxonomy): Eukaryota > Metazoa > Chordata > Aves > Phaethontiformes > Phaethontidae > Phaethon > Phaethon lepturus. The sequence goes on along the minus strand of NW_010565616.1, from coordinate 7,370 downwards.
ACTCTTAAGATAATTAAATACAAAAAAGTATTTGGTTTAACATCTGTCAACTGGAATCATTGCCTCCGCCTCCAGCATGGAGCTTCAGTGTAATTCGTGGCTTCCTTGAAAGGGCAGTTGTGAGGTGGAAGGGTTGGGGTGGCTGCGGTGTGTGGTGGCCACTCTGCCGGCCTCGTGGGCTGGTTCCCTAGGTGCGAATGGACCCGCGCTGCGTCGCGTGCCTTGATGCCAGATACGGCTGCGTTTGGAACCTCCCGGGGCAAGCCGCAGCGCTATGCTAATAACGGTGGAGAGGTTTCACGGGAACTTGCGCAAGAAAGGTCACGTTTTTTAGAAGAATCTCTATAGAACAGCAAAGACCAATAAGCTCTTTGTAAAAATCTCATGTGCTACCAAGTCAGCATAACAATAAGTAAAAATCTTATTGACTACTTCAGTAAGGAGATGAAAACTACTCTGATTTGCATAACTTATTGGCTCTTGATGAGTGAATAAAAGATAAAATTTCAAAAGGAAAAAATGGAATACAGTAAATGCATCAATTGAATTTTTTGGTAATAAAAATAGGTATGTCCACTTAGTACTCATTCATTTGACTCTCTTGTCCTGTTTTATTAAAACACATTTTGATACACATGTAAAATTGTGTAAAACCAGTCTAGAGTAGCAGATGAAAGTAGTAATATGCCAGGGTATGGGGGCCCTCATCACATGAGTATATGGGGGTGCTGGTTCAGTTTGTGCATTTCTCAACAATATAGACTTCAGTAGCTGCTTGACTTCCGTACAGCTTTTTTTTTCATTTTTTAAAAAGAAAAGGGGCCTTACATCCTTCCAGCAAGGCCTAGTTCTTACTTTCCATGTGACTTGCTTTCTGCTGAACGCTGCACATCACAGAGGAGCTGTGAGCAAGCAGCTCCCAGCTGTTGTCTGTCTGCTTTGTCTTTCTCTAGGCAAAAGCCAAGGATGACGGCAAGAAGCACGCAGCCCCAGGCGGCCATCTCGGTGGCTTTGCCATGTTTACTTAGGCAGCAAGAGCTGCAGTTAGATTTCTTGGCAAGAGTACTTGGATTCTGAGGAGGCACTTGGTCTCTCTGTCTTTTTTTTTTTTTGAAGGCAGGAGGAGATGAACAAACTTCAACAAGTAAAAAAGCCAGCGCAGAGAGGCCTGAACTGCTCTTGCTGTTTTTTTTCAGTGATGTGAACAAGTTCTAATACAACTGACAGCTTTGCTGGCTGCAAACTTTTGTCACAAACACATTGCATTAATTCAGCCCAGTTTAGTGATTTAGGCAAGTCTCTTCTTAATACGACTATAATCTCTTCTTGACATGAAACGGAAGAAAAAAATATACCTTGTGGCCACTGTTTAAATGGAAGGTGGTACTATCGTAGCATGGGCAGCTAACAAGTCTTCATTATTTGTTTGGTTTTTTTCAGTGCAAAGCAGGCAAGTCAAAGTTACTTGCTTGGCCAAGGGTGTTCTGGAGCTTTTGTGTCAAAAGGGATTGAGTGATATACAGCTTTTAAAGTTAGTGGGGCAATAATGAGGAGAAGCAGTGTAACTTAAAGCCTGAGCTTTCTGCATTGGGACTTGCTACAAAGCAGGTGAGATGGTACACCACTATCCCTACTCACAGATGCTACAGTCTCAAGATGGGATTATTACAAACAGCTGAAGAATTTTAAGTACCCAGCTCCCACAGGCTGATATTTATTTGTTGACAATTCTGCTTGTGCCTAGGGTTGTCCTTCAGGCACAATGCAATGGGAGTCTTTAAGCTTAGTGCCTGTAACGTTATCGATGGCACACGAATAGAACTGTGGAGAAGAATGGCATGCTCGCTTTTTAAGGAGTTTTGATTGGCATGGAGTGGTTCAGGCACCAGCACTACCACCTGAAGAAAAGAGAGCTCCTTTCTGCAGGCCTTGGGGAGTCTTTTTTTAAAATGCCTTTTTTGAGGTAGAGCTAATAGCTTCAGTACCCAGGTATCCTGTGAGCGCTGGTGTCGCCAGTTGGTGCCGTCAGCAGTACCACCCCTGGGGAGATGGTGACAGTTTGCCCTACCCTACTCAGACAAGACAGACCGACTTACTTATATCTGCTTGAACCTCTTCCCCCCATTGCTGTCAGTTGTCCTGCAAAGCAGCGCTTTTCTGTGGAGTGTTGGATCCTTCAGCAGAGAGCGAAGGTGGCAATGGAGGAGGAGTGGTGTCGGGAAGCCTCGTGGCTCTGTTGTGTAGGGAGAGCCTGGAAAGCTGATGTGGCCTGTAGAGCTGGGCCAGGAGGGAAATTTGCTCTTCCCTCCCCATGTCCTGCTAGGTGATCTGTGATCTTGCAGGTGCTTTGTCTATTCTTCGCACCTTGTACGTTGCCCCAGATGTTTCCGCTTTATTGTATTCTGTGTGCCTTTTCTGCGAGGTCTCTAAAAATGCTGTGGGCAGAAATAGATAGGTATTTTTCTAAGTTGTTCTTTGGTATGTAAGCGTACCCTAGGAGGCAAGTGTGCCCTTCTAGAATAGAGGGAAGGGGAATGGAGAAAGGAAGATACGGGGAAAATAAACGAACCTTCTCCTTAGGCCGATGAGACAGAATCACCTGAAATACAAGCATAAACACAGACTCAGTACGTGAGTATTCACAAAGCATGCGATGGATGATCTGGCTTGATGCTGAGCAGGAGCTGTTAATCCGGCAGCTTTACCTGGACATCAGTGCCACTCCTAGAAGATGCTATGCCGCAACATTTTTTTGTTGCTGTTCTTCGCAGTGTTACGCTTGGGAAGATCTTCCTTTTGGATGCAACTTCAAAACGGTTGAAATTGCAAAAAAAAATCAAGGTAGAGTTAACTAGGTGGGGTAGGAAGTTCAGGAGACAGACAAACCGGTTGCAAGCAGGTTTTAAAGCAGCCTGTTCAAAGCACTCTTCCCAATTAGAAAACCTGTTTTGTTGATTATTTTATTGCACCATCCTAGTGGTATATCTTCCTGCTCGTAGTAGACGGGTCTGCATTATAACTGTGTTACTGTCAAATGGGTGGCCTTTGCCTAGAAGGTATTCACTTGACTGCGTTTTCTTGGCTGTGTCATGAAAATAAGATTTATTCGTAATTCTTTGGAATCTTTTCTTGTCCCATCATGATTGGGACATCATGAATGCAGCCTGGTTCTCCTCACTCTGCACAGTGTTCGTATCCTTTCCATATAGCCTCTTTGTAAAAGCCAGCAATTGATGTTAGTGAGGAAGTAAATATATCATAGATTTCTACTTTGCTTGCTGCACGTACCGGCATTGACACAGATAAACAGGCCCGGAGGTGCTGAGCTACAGAGAGTACCAGGAACGAACAGCAGAATCAAGTAATTCTAATTATTGTATACTAATGGTAGAACGCCATAACCCACTTGGAGGCCAGAGCTGGTGCTTAATGTGCCATGTCCAGATCAGACATTGTAGGTCCCTTCGTGTGCCCCTATTGAATGCAAGGGTTTTTGGGAAAGGTCCAGTGCTGCCTGGTCTGAACAGAGGAAGTCTTTGTAATTTTGTTAAGATGGGTGCTACAGCATTTTCTGGATCAGCTGTTTGCAAACTAAGGACTTGGAGGAAGCAAAAGCAGCCTTACCTGTGCTATGCAGCCTCTGTCTGCCGCTGGTCTTCTGGAAGTGCAAAAATTGCCAAACTCTCTTCATTTGTGTGAAGTTCTTCCTACAAAATAAAATCAAAACGGAGTGTTCGGTAGTGCATACAGGTTTAGGAGATTTTTTTTTTTGTTGTAAAACTTCACTAGAAAGAATGTCTCCCTTTCCCTTATTCCTGTAGTTTAAATAAAGTTTGACTGAGGGGAGAGTGGAGATGGATGTGGGGGGCAATTGGGGGCCAAGCAATCAAATCTTTGGCCTCGCTAAAGCCCTTTGGCCAGCTGTCGGTGCGGTCGGTGTCCGATGGTGCGGGCGGCACCTAACGCTGGCAAACCTGATACCTCTCGGAGCGGGTCGGCTGCCCTTGTACCACCTGCAGCATCGTTATCCTTTCCATCAAGAGGATTTTGAACTGTTCTGCTCTCTCCCGCCCTCCGTGGTCGCTGAACCGATCCATCCCAGGGCAACGTTTGCTGCTGTTCCACAGGGTGGTTCCTCCCTCAGCCCCCAAAAGACCGTAGAGGAGGACCAGGACCTTTTCTCCTGTTCCTCCTGAGTGCCCAAGTCTTCGCTTAATGGCACATCTCCAGTTTGAATAAGTAGGCGACTGGATTAACCCAGCCTCGTGCGTTCATGAGCAAAAGGACAGCAGTTGCAAAAGGACAGTTGCCATCGAACGAGAGCGTGGTCCCTGTGCTTGGCTGTGTTGTGCACCTTTCATCTGTAGCGCAGTTCCGTTGTGAAAAGAGAAGTGAAACGCGTTTTTGTTTTGTTTGCTATGCCTCTCAATTACTATTTAAGGGGGGACTATCGTCATATTACTTTTTTCTCTCTGTTACACCATTTGGCACAGTTCTAAATCATGCCTCCTACTTGCACGGCACTTGTGTGCGTGCATGTGTGGGCTGTGTCGAACAGCCTTGCTGCTGACCCCTTCCAAAAATAGGTGTTCGGAAGCGATGTCTACAGCACGAGTCCCCACCAGGGCAAGAGGTAGCCCACCTGGCGTGCTGGTCCCATTGAACTGAAACCACAGGCCCTTTCTATGGAGGTAAGTGGTGAATCTAAGTCACGAGACAGGTAGTTGCAGCACTGCTCTCTGCTGATTTTATAGCCCTGTTGTGCAGGGTGTAGGTTTTTCCGTACGTATCAGACTCCTTTGCTCTGTGGAGCAGGCGCAGAACGTGATATTTATGTGAAATGACATTTCAGAAACAAGAAATGGATCTGGACAGGCCTGCGACCACTTCTTACCACTTCTGTAAGAAACCAGTAACTTTATGACACTGTTCTAGCTAAAGGACATCCGAGAGGGAGCAAACTGTGATGCAATGGACTCAGATCCCGAGGCTAGTGTGAAGGTCAGGCCAAGGCTGAAAATACCACTGGTGCATAGAGTTGCGCCTCAAAGCTGAAAATTTCACTGCCGGGCAAAGAGGGGACAGTCAGTGGTCATAAACAGTTGCTCGCAGGCAGCATGTGTTTCGCTGGAAGCAGTGTAATAAATCACAGGGAGGACAGCTTGCTCGATTGGAGGCAGATTACTAGTGCCAGTCAAGAAGAGCCGCTGCTTTGCAGGCTGGGGCATTTACACGGGGGAAGATGCTTGGGAAAGCATGTGCTGTGGGCTTAGTGTTACCGAGAGGCCTCAGACCGACCCCCGTGAGAGCAAGTGACAGGTGAGCTCAGCACCAAGAAAAATGAATTAGCCCCGGTTGTCGGTGAGACCCGAGGCGCAGGAGAGCTGAGGCTCCCCCCAGCCGTGTCAGCAGACGCGGCCGTTGCAGCCAGATCGGTATCTCCTTACTGACCCGGGGTGTCGAGGCTACGTGACAGACTGGGTGAGAGAGGTGCTTCCCAGCTCACGGGGCTGACACCGAGCACACAGGTTGCAAAATCAGCCCCACGCTACGGTAATGAACCATTTCTGACTCTTCTGTTGCTGCATCTCTGTTTAGACAAGGGAAGAAGGGCCTGACTTCTCTGCAAGTCCCTGGCTGGGCCGGGAAGCATCACCAAGACAATCTGTGGGTGGCAGGAGATGTGCCTGGCTCTGCAGTCTCTTGCCTCATCTCAGACAGTCAGTATGGCAGGGCTAGGCCCCACGTCCAGACAGCAAGAAGGCTCTCACCTAAGTTTCACCCCCCAGTGAGGGGTTCCCAGAGCTTCCCTGATGGCTGCTGAGTTGTTGGGTGCAGCCAGGGCCCTTGGTGGGGCAGGGATTTCTAAACCTTCTTTCTCACACCAAGGAGCCATGTGCTGAGCCTGAGGAAGGCAAGTTCTGCATCCACCACAGGAAACCAGCTCGGTCTTCGGCTTCTTGACTCTCCGTTTGGGCCACGTTGGGGCCAAAGACAGAGCATGTGCTTATGTGCTTCTCAATTGTACTGGCCCCGGATCTCCAAGAGAGCAGGAGCCAACTTGTGGAAGCGCACGAGTCTAAGGAGAAGTTTGCCGGCACTTACGTGACTCTAAATTTGTTTCTTGAACTCCCAATCACCTGCTCCACCCCTGTGGACAGATTTGTTGCCTGTATCTCAACGTATTTACAGGGATGCTACCTGAAAGACCTTTCTCATTCATTCTGTATCTGACTTAACGCTAAGTTTTAGCCTGTCCTGTCTATTCATACCTCCTCTTTCGGCACAGGGTGCTGTGTGGAACAAAGGGTCTGCATAGCTGCTCTTTGCAGTTTCAGACACGAAAGAGGTGCAAAATGGTAGGATCTCTGCCGTCTCAGTGGAGGAAGGGCCAGGTTGCTGCACGCTCACATCTCTAACTCTAGAGGCTCTCTCTGTGGTGTTACTGCAGTCAATCCATCGGATTTGGACATGTCACTGGGTAAAGAGCTCAGCTCCCGGGTACACAGACAGTCCAAAGGCAAAGGAGAAATGGGGCTCCCCCACTAATTAGGGGATACCTGAGACAGGTGCTGGTTTAAGCTATCAGTACAAGCCTTGCTGCACCTCACGTAGCGAGAGATTCTTGCTGCTGAACTCTCACAATGAAATTCAGTCTAAGCCGAGACCAAAGTACAGCCAACTGTTGTCTTCATCTCATCTCCCACGACACAAGCAAGTTGGGTAATGACAGCACAAGGTTGCACGCTGTGTCTCCACCTGCGCTCCCGGGGGACCCCAGACTCTCATCTGCATGCTTTCAGCCCCAAAAATGATGATGCATGGGACAGCCGGTTTGCTGCAGGCTGCATTCTTCTCCGGGTGGCTCGGGAGGGCGTGTGGGTGGCTGGGAGGCAGAAAGCTGCCGAGGTAATTAGTTAGGCCTTCTTTTCCCTTGGGCACGTCTCAGTCACCATCCTGGGGAAGGCTTTGCTACCGGCTGCCCCGACCAGCTCCTCGCCGAGCTCCAGTGTGGCCACCAGAGGTCACGGTGTTCACACGCACGGCACGGCGTTCCCCTGAGCTGCAGGCTGGCAACACAAGAGGTTACACGAAAGAAGGGTTGCCACGCTTTAGGTGGTTGCTTTAGCTTTTAGACAGAGCTGTAGGGCAGCAAACAGCTATAACATTACTGACTCTCCTGCTGCCTAAGTCTAGCAGTTCTCAACCTAAAACAGTTTTAGCAGCTGGCACAGTTTGAGGACATGAGTTTATCTGAAACGAGAGCTCGTCATGGAACTTGGGTGTGGACTTCGGCTGCGGAGAGTGTGTTGCCCTCCTGAGGTAGAGCAGGCAGCGGGGCCGTCCCGCACCGCGCTCACAGCGGCGCG
>NW_010565615.1:22019-27107 GCF_000687285.1 Phaethon lepturus | reverse complement strand
GGTGGTGGGTTCACTGAGGGTCAAGGGCAACCGCCGGTCCCGTGGGGCTGGGAGAGCCAAACAAAAGTCAACCCTTGCTTGCAAGGTTTTGCTTGCAAACTGTCTTCCAACAGCAAAAGAAAGTAACCGAGTTTCCTTTTTTTTTCCAGCCAAAAGGCCCCGTGTTTGGGTTTTTTCCCTCCTTGCCTCCTATAGCTGGGAACTGGTCCATCCCTGCACCTCCTGTGCTGATCCATGCAACCTCTGCATAGCACTGGGCACATGGCTTCCCACCCTCACCCTGCATGTCCCAGCCACTCCCGCCCATGCACCCCCAAATCAAACCCCAGGGGAGGGTTTGCACCCATGTGAATGAACTTGTGTTTGAGAAATGATTTCGTGCTTTGGTTTGGGTAGTGCTTCCTACTTGTCTTCAAAATAGAGCACAGGCAAGTTTAGTCTCCAAGCATTCTGTGCCAATCTCGTTTTCTTTCTTCTGAAATCTTCTAAGGAAACTATTTTTACTTTTGTTGTTTGTTTTCATTAAAAACTAATTGCTAGTTTTGGAGTTTCTTTATGTATAATTGTCCATCAACAGGTTTCATTTCTCCGCAGTGCTACTAGTCCACTGCCAACCCTCTTCTTCCATGCACCCCTAATGTAATCCATGACTTTTAGCTGACTTGCAGCCCCAGCAGATAACTGGCAGGGCCTTGAACTTGGAATTTTGGAAGTGATATTCAGCCACTTCACAAGTTTAGAGTATGAGGGCAGCTGTGTCTATTAATCTTTAAAAAGAACCCAAATCTCTGTTTTTTATTGCAAGTGGGAGCTGAGAAGGAATTGGGATGTGGGAAAACAATGCTGTAATAATGACATACAATCAAAGGGAGGGTAATAAACCTGCTAGTTCTCTATATTTACTGGGGGAGTTTGCTGGGGAGCAGGAGCTGAGGTTTGTTTTAACTACAGACAGCTTTCTTCTTTCAGTTTTTATGGCTTTCTCAATCACTTTGCTCATCTGCTGCTCGAGGCTTTTATTTGCTGATAGGGGCTGTTAACCAGTTGGAAAGTCAGACCGATGAAGTTACGTAAAACGCAGCGAACAGTTTTTGGCAGGTTAGAGCCACGGTGCCGGAGGACTGAGGGAGATGGGAGGCTCCTGCCCCTTCTGTTGGAAAGGGAAATATCCTGAGGAGGGGACAACTGCAGTAAACCATATATCTCTCTCCCTGTTTTACTGCAATTTGTGCCCCTCTCAGGAGGGGACATATATACATATATATATAAAAGTATATAGGTGTATATATACACATACCTATATCTGTCCCTGCTCCTTTGCATCTGCTGGTGCTGATGGGACAATGAGCTGCTCTTGCTTATCCTGTTCCCTCTTCTTTAGGGAAATTTCTAAAGTCTCCTTTAGTGGGGAGATGAATACCAACTGCCGATCTGCAATGGGAAGGGTGCTCAGACAGCCTTGCCCCAATGCGGTGGTGTGAGCAGCATCTCTTAGGGAGGAAATGACCACTTAAAATGCTGGAAGTCTTGGAGGTACTTTAAAGGCTATTTCCAAAGTGTCTTTGCAGTACCTTTTCTTATCTGGAAGCAAACAATAATAGAAATGGAAAAAATACCTGATTTTAACATTGCGGTCTTCAGAGTTGTGTCTCTGCAAGCCTGGATGCAGGGAATAGTGCTATGGCTGCAGCATTTTCTTTTCTAGCAGAGGGTTTCTAGGAGCAGAGCATCAAATGTGTGTAGGCTTCCCTGCGTGTCCACGGCTGCTTTGAAAAATCCCAGGCTTTGCTGAGAATTCAGATCTTCTTGTTTATAAGCTGTGTCTGGCAGAGTGATCTTATTTCATGGCATTTTGCCCCCGAGACAGTATTTCTAACCTCTGGAGTTCTGCATATGATGCTACTGCAAAATTCAAGAGCAGAGTGCTATTAGTTTGAGTTCTTAAAGGGATATTCAGCATGGAAAGCTGGAGTGTGGGACACAAGGTCTTACGATCCATGGTGAACCTGGCTTTTTTGGTTTGGGATTAGAAATTTATTCTATACATGTGTTTTTTTTGGAGAGGCAACAGTGATTCTGGGTGTTCTTTGTTTTGCTTCCTCAGCTATTATTTATTTATTCTTATTTGCCCTTTTCTGAGAGAATTAAAAATTAATCTGGAATGTCACAAGCCAAAAACAAAACAAAAAAAACCCAAACCCCAAACAAAAAACTTTTCCCAATATCCAGCTACTATCTTTCAGGTCCCTCTTGCAAATTGCTAACTTAATTCGGATGACCTGTTGTGCTTTTAACAGTTTCTCCAGTTTTACAATTTTTAAAATGTTTCTAACTTGCTTTAGCTCATTTCATGTCCCCAGAGATGTGGATTCTCTTTAAACCCTGTATTTCTCACCAACTGTTTGGAGGTTTCAATTACTGGAGTACAGCAACATCTAGTTTTCAAAAAATTTCCTTGAAAAGGAGGCAACCTTTTCAAATCTCACGTCCATTTGGTCATCACTTGAAAAACGAGGAGCATCAGATTTTACAAAAGCGTTTGAGTTCCCCTTTGCTCTTTCAGAATCTTTTTGCCCTGAAACAAATTGGAAAAACTCCGTACTACCTCCTTGTAAAGTCTCACCTCTCTCTGATTGTGTATGATAGAAAGGCACCTTCCTACCTCCTACTTTTAGTCTTGAGAAATTTCCATCTACCCACAAAGAAATATGAAGTCAAAACTGATGACTCCGTCTGGAAGAAGCCCGCTGTAATGTGACAGCCTCTCCTCCGGGGAGCAGAGCAGCAGCGCCGGTAGCCTGGGAGAAATACTGCTGACTGCAATAACCAATTCACTTGATTTTCCTTTTCCTCTCTGGAAACAATTTGCTCAAAGCCCTCTGCGGTCAGGGAGCCCGAGAGAATAGTTTTAAAAGGTCTAGGAAAGGATTTACTCTTTGCATTAGTTGACAGACTGCAATCTTCAGTGCAGAGCAGTTAATTGAAAACCAGGGAAGGAAAGGCTGTTAAAAGGTGAGTATCATCTGGATCTTGGCTCGAGGTAGTAAAGCCCAGCTTTCAGGCAAGTTTCTTCCCTGTTTCTTTCTTGGAAGAGGTGCAAGTTCAAGGGATAGAGATCTGAGGTTTTTGGGTGGCCATAAAGTTGTGTGGTAAGGATGGAACCTCTCCCGCTGCTGAGCAGAGCGAGTGCGAGGCGCTTGCTGCGAGAGCCCGGTGGGGCTTTGGCCAGATGCTTGTTAGAGGAGCTGATTTCCTCTATTTCTACAAACGAGTGTGTACTAACCTTCCCAAATTGTTATTGCATGTGGTCTCTCTCCTCTAGCAGTATGGACTTGCTGTGACATGGTCACAGCGGAGCAGGTTGGTGCCCTGACCCCCTGTGCCTTCCGCTACCTCGCGGGCGGTGGTTGCTGCACCCGCGGTTGTCAGATCTGCCCAGCTGCTTCGTAATTCGGAAGATCACTTTCCAAACTGTCATCTCTTAACTGCGTATAATATTGGCACTGAATGTGAGCCTCAGTGTAGGAAAGGCTGGTGTGAATCCTTTCAGAAAGTGTACGGCCAGTGAGTCTGCCCGTATGCGTGCTGGTGCGTGCAGTGGGCTCCCTTTTCTACCCTCCGCAGGAAGGATTTGAGATCTCCTTGGCTGATGTTACATTTTCTGATGGAGATGCATTAAAAATTGATTACTTTTTTTTAGCAGGCTCCACTACTTTCCTGCTGGAGCTATTTATGTAGAACGAGATTTAAACATCTCCTATTTACTCATAAATTGTATTGACCTGGTAAAATCCATGCCATTTTCAGCAAAGTCGGTTCCATTTGGAAATAAGATATAATTCTCCTGACTTCAGAAAGCTTTTCTAAAAACTCCTCATCTGAGGCACAAGTGAGGTCAAAGCAAGCTAGAAACTGAGATCCAAAGTTTTCTGTGTCTCCCCCTCACCCAAGCTGCCACCTGATACCAAAATCTACCAGTGTTGTTTTCCCACATTAAATCTTCCCAACCATCGGAAAGTTTTACTTCTCGGCAGTTCTACTTATGGGTTAATAAAATCCACAGTCTTAACAGAATCAGCTGCTTTCCTGCTGCCGCACCATCTTTTAACCCCTCCGAGATCCAGAAACGAGGTGTGCAGCTGGCCGTCACCTCCGAGGGAGCGCAGCCTGCGACTTGCTCCCAAGGCGATACTCTGCCTCGGTACGGAGTTTCCTATAAAATGTAATTGCTGCTGCTTTGTGTTAAGACACGGCCAGAGGAAGGAGAGTTGCTGAGGGCAAAATTTCTTCTTTATTGAAGTAATCTGTGAGTTTCAGTGTGTGCTCATGCATTGGAAACCAGGAATTCGTTTGCACCCTTCTCCTGAGGGAGTCTAAATCCACTTCTCTTGAGAGAGTGGCTGAGCCAGTGGCTGCTCTGGAGCAGGGACAGGTTTCTCCGTTGTCTGGAGCTAGGATACCGCAAAGGGAAAGATCTGGGTCCCACTGGTGGCAGAGAGACAGAAAGTACTGTCAGAAGGGAGCGGGATGCAGTGAGAGGGGGACCTGGGCTCTGGACCCTACCCCACCATTGCTTTGCATTTTCCATTCAACACCCATTCCACCAAGTATATAAGCTTTTGGACCAGGAACAAAGTCCTTTTCCCTCTCTTAAGTGAATGTCTTAGCAGGCAGTTTGTACCTACATAGATCCCGTGTCCCTTTTGCCTGTTAAGAAGATTGCAGGTGGATCATCCTTCTGGATGGTTTGGCTTTGGCTGGATCATTTCCAAGGCAGCTACTAACATTTTAAGTCAGGGATTCCCCTCCCTCTAAGGAAGGGAGGGTGGGACCTGATTTCCCGGTTGGGCTTCCTAGGCGTTATTTTAATACAAACAGAAATCCTTTTCTCTTCCTAAAGCCCACCGCATCCCCGATACTTGTCTCTAAGAATATGGGAGGAAACCAGCAAGTGGTTCTTGCTTTCTAGTGATGAGCAAGTGGCTGCAGCAAAGGGCAAGCTGAGCGCTGCGCTCCTGCTTGGGCTAAGCGTGTCGTGGGCTGGCGCTGCTGGCGCAGACGTGGCTGCAGCGGGGTGACCTGGCCCCC
>NW_010565615.1:12388-21939 GCF_000687285.1 Phaethon lepturus | reverse complement strand
TGCGCAGCCTTGTCTCTCGGTGACCGGTCCCTCTGAAAAGAGACGGCTCCACGTCTCTCTGGGCATGACCCGCTTGCTGCCTTTCATCTGTTGATGGGCTTTCAGTATTTTAAAATGTCAGAGAACGTCTATCAGCCCCACAGCCCCAGAGGTGATGAAACCTTTCTTCGACGTTCCCAGCCTTGTAAAAGTGGTGTGGTACGGGCCTGCAGAGCACTTCTGTTTGGTTTCAAACCTGCTTGTACCAGCCGGGCTGTGGCACGCCCCGTGCTCAGCGCGGTGCAGCATGGCCAGCCCTCTCCGCAGGCCGCTTGCCCGCTCTCGGCGGCATCCCTTCCGGGTGTCTCGTCTGACCGGCCCTTCCTGAAATGCATAGCAGATGCAGAGTAACAGTCTCCTCTTGGGATTTCTCATCGTTTTCCTTTGCTGGACTGCCTGAGCAGCAACGGCAATACCTCTAGCATCGCTCTCCATCAGTTAGAAAACCCTGTGGGTTCCCTAAATGGCAGCTATTCCTCTCAGTTCTTCTGGATTCACAATAATAACAGAAGACAGTGGGACTGTGTAACTCCTTCCTTGCTTGGCCAGCACACCCCGTTTCACAAGTTTTGAGAACATGGCAGTACCTTAACTCCAGGACTTCAGTAACCTGAAGATGCCAACAGCTGCCCCATCCCACCACGGGACAGAGAAGAGTCTGCTGTTGGAGAGACATCACAGCAGGGTTTAGGAGAGGCTTGGCTGGTGGAAATAGGTGTTGCTGAGAAACACCTCTACGGACTCCCTACGACTGATAATGCGAACACAGAGGTCTTGCAGATAATCCGCTCAAGTATTTTTAGGAGAACTAAAAGCCTTCACATTTTTAATCCCTTTTTTATTTTCCACTTTATCAAGCACATGGGCCTCAGCTGTATGGTATCCCTAAGCAGAATGGAAATGTGGTCCTGTTGCCCAGAGTGACAATTTCTGCCGCCCCTGCTCAGACTCTGGCTCCCATTCCTCTGGGAAGGGCAGCCCCCCTGGAGAGCGACGCAGGGAGTGGGTGCTGCACCAGGGCTGACCTCCAGCAAATGTGGTGGGTTGCGGGTGGTATCTGGTCTATGCCTGTCCCTGTTGTGGTGAGATGAGCTTTGACTCAGGTCTTCTGTGAGAAGAGTGGGTTCTTGACTAAACTGTCTTTTAACGATGCAGTCGGTTGTGCTTTGGAGACACTGGTCAGGGACATGGGAACTCCACGAGGATTAGCCTGAGACCTCTCCTCGTTTCGTTTCTGGTTTGTTTGCATCCAAATCACAGCCATAGTTTCTTACCATGGCTTCCTCCACCCATCAGCAATATTTCTTCCCTGTGAAAACACTCATTTACAATACTGACTGGCTTTGACTTTTTTGCCAAATGAATTTGACCTTTAAAATATCCCATAGCCTCTTATTTTTCTAATTCTTAAATCGTTTTGTGTTTCTCTTTTTCAGCTAGTTAAATTTTTAAATATGCTTTTAAAAATCACTCAGCATCAGAGTTGAACCAACATCCTGGGATTGTCTCGCCAGTGGCACAGTTGGGGGTAAACCTCACCTTCTTCTGTTTGCTCCTGTGTGGTTGAGCTGGATACGTCCCCAGTCTTTAATTCAAATACTTCCTGTGATAGAAAATCAATCAGGCGTTAATGGAAGATGTTCCCATTGTTAATTACCTCTTCAGTTTGCAAAAAAAATTATCAGAAAATGACTCCCCATACTTAGCTTGGATTGATCCAGTTTCAGCTTCCAGCCATTGGGTCTTACTCTGCCCCTGTCTGCTAGATTAAAGAGCTCTTTCTTAGTAGAAAATCATGTGGATACTTTAGTGCCCTCTTAACCTTCTCTTGGTGAAATCAAATAAATGGAAGCTCTTTGGTCTCTCAGTGCAAGGCAAGCTTTCCTGACGAGGGTCAGGGCAGGCCAGCAGGGTCTAGGTCAGAGATCACAAAAAAGAAAATATTTATGTTCTTGGCCCACTTTCTGGAAACCCAAAATAGATGAACTGTGAGAAGGGATTGGGCACTTAAACACATTTCCTCTCTCCCCTCTTCATGATTCAAATTAACAGAGAACTAATGGATAAAATTAATCAAGTGCTGTTTCATCCTTCTCCTTCATGAAAAGGCAGGTGAACATTAAACTACATTAAATATTACTTTCTTATGAGCAAATTGAGGTTCCATACAAATACAGTTAATTAAGGATCGAGACCAGCCAATTACATGAATATATACAAGAATGATTTGAATACAGATACTACAAGGTTGGAGGAGAGAAGAAGGAAACCGGTCTATGCCCTTAAAATCCCATTTGAACAGCTTAGTGCTGCATTTCATATTTAACTTAATAAAGGCATTTACTGTTAATGAGATGATAAATGTGCTGGAAAACAGGACTAAGTGATTAAAGTTCTTGAGGTGTAGCACTTGGCAAGGGTGGAAATGGGAAGGAAGTGAGTTACTGGGAGGATCTGGTAGGAAGGGCTGTGTTGGCACCCAGCAGACAGGCAGGTAGGCACCCAAAGAGGTGTCTCGTAGTCCATTCTTGGCCCTTCAGCTTCTTGCCCTTCCCTCTTTCTTCCCACTCTTCCTGATGTTGCTAACTGTGTTCCATACGAGCCCTGATCATGCTGTTGCCCTGTAGGTCTGCAAATGAATATGAATGAAAAGACAATCTCTGCCCAGCAATTTTTCCAACCTATGTGCATTTGCTCATCCAAAACAGCAGTAACAGAGGCTAGGTTAGTAACAAGCTGGTCGCAGGAGCAGAGTCTTGTTGAATAAAGATAGCATCATTTACCCCTCAAATCATAGGAGATTTGGGAGATTCTTGAATTATGCTAGTATAGCTGGGTGAATTTCATGGTTTTAGTGACCTCCAAGCAAGGACAAAAAAAATCTGTCTATCTATCTGCCTAAAGCCATTTTCTGCAAAAATAAGACACAGTTTCTGGACATAGAAGAATGAAGAGCTTATTTTTAGAAGCTATGTATGGGACTTATATTTGCAAATTTTTCATTTGTTATAAAACATTGATCAGATGAATTCAGTGTTTCCATTCCCCTCTGGAACTGACCTTCTGGGAACAGGCTGCTGAAGCATTTAATATTTAGATTGCTGCAAAAACTACCTGCAGCAAAAACTGCACCAAGAAATTGGGAAGATGTTATTAGGGGTTTGTCGCAGCGTACCTTCATTGCTCTTTCAATTCAGGTTAAGGAGCATTAGGCAACGGAACCCCTTCAGATCTCCCTTTTCGGTACACATTGCTGGGATGGTGAAGGTAGGTTTGGCTCAGCCTTTCCTTTTCTTCTGTGCTTGAAGGGATGAAGTCTTGCCTTCTGGGCATAAATCACTTTTATTTATGGGAGGTTAGGAGGAAACCTCCCTGGAACAGGGTTATCCAGCAATCGACTACTGAGAATGTTTTGTACTTTTCTTTGACGTATCTGGCTGTTGTCACACCCTTGCTTGACAGGCTGTGTTAGCTCATACAGTTCAGAAGACTTTAATGCAACAACAGCCACAAATACATTAGAAGAGAGTGCTTATGAGGAAGGAGGGGAGAAAAACCCACTGAGTGATCACCGAGATGTCTTGCTCATGTCATAAGCACTAAACCATAACAGCTAGAAAAGGGCTGGAGACCATCCTCCTTGGAGGATTTAGTCTTTGTCTCAGATGCCCAGCGGTGGCACGTACCAGCCCGCACTGGCAATGCCACGCAGGCTGGGTCAGAGGAAAGCTGAGCTGCGCGTTATGCATACATTTACACTATTTGACATGCAGCAGAGAAGACAAAACAAGATAACAGCTATTTTGATTTTAGATATATAAGTGCTACCAGGGAAGAAAAAAAAAAAAAAGAATCTGTGATAGGAAGGTCAGTGTCTTTTGGTTTGTATCGTGCCGAACAGGATAGGAGGTAACATGGGAATGCTACGAATGATAAGGTAGAAAAGGAGGGACAGAGCAGCTCCTTCAAAATGCAGGGATCGTTTGGCCATTAGGTGACACTCTTTTGCTACATTTCCAGCGCTGCAGGTGGACAACACTAGGCAGACACAAACTCTTCTTATTTTGGGTAAGCCAAGTGTAACTGATTCCTCAGTCTACAGGTTTAATTCATGTGAGAACTTTACAAGGAATTTTCTGATCAAGAACCTTCCACTTCATCCAATTCCTGATTAATTTGATTCTCCGCTTTAATGTGATTGCAAATTCAGGAACCAGCTCCCTTGTGTTCAGAATAATAACCACCAATATATTTTCCTTGATTTAAATCTCTTTAGGTAGGTATTGTGAGGTAATTCAATCATCAGCTCCAGGGTGTAACAGTTTGATTTGTGCAGAGGGTGGCATTTCAGCACCGTGGAACGTAAAGGAGTCCAAGAAAGAGATGTGAATAACGAGAGGGAAGAGAGGGACAATCAGGGAGTTATTTTGCTGGAATTTCTGGCTGTGCCACTGAGCTGTCTAATGACTTGGGTCAAAATAAATGCTCTGAAAGCAGCACAGAATAACCCCAAAGTCAGAGAGGTGAGTTTGCCGTTTTCTGGCAGCAAAGTCTGTATAAGTGCATCTTGTTCCACCTACTTTTCCAGTGTCTCCTACAACTATAGCAAAAGATAAATGCATGCTTGGCCATCCCTTGAAAGAGCAGCATTGACTTCTCAGATTACACCCACACCATAATGACTGAGTTGAGAATGATGGCTTACGTGGAAAAAGCAGTAGCACTCTTTTTTTTTTTAGGGGAGTTTGAAAGATTTATAGCAAACTTACATCTTAGTTCTAGGAAAGTAACTAGATTAGTACTAATTAAAGATTATATTTTAGATTTAAAAAAACAGTCAGTTACAGATTGCAGATACAAAACTCCTTGGTTTTTCCTCCTGGCTTTGTTGTTTGTTGCTGTAGTCAGCAAATGGAAAGCTCCTGTTTTCTGCACTGTACCTTGCTGGGAGGAAAAGTCAATGTAAGAAGTGAAGGAGACTGGTGGGGAAGGAGTTATATATTCCTTTTTAATCTTTTTAATATCCATGTATAAGGGACACAGAGCCTGTAGTGACCTCTCTCCAGGTGACGGAATGCCTCTGCTCAAGGTTGCTTATTTATGCCTCTCTTTATTTACTCTGGAGCCCACCAATCTTCTTGAATAATTCACAAGCACGCTTGGGCACCGGGACCCTCTTTAATGAGTTGGGGAAGCAGCCAGGGCTCCGAGCTGCAATCAGCTTCAGACTGCTGAAGTGCAGAGCACGGGGCATCGTACGCCAGCCCAGGGCTCCAAGGTGTACCTAACCAGTACTGGTCTTCCAGCAATTTACACTCAGTGAGGACAGGCTAGCGAATAGGCTCCAGCAGGAGGTTGCCAGACCCATCCCGGTATTTCTTCTTCTTCAACCCTTCAAGACAATTAAACTTGATAAGAAGTGGCAGACAGAGATTTAATTTCTGCTGGGAGGGCACTCTGATGCTTCTGTTCCTTTTTGACTCGTTTTCCCTGTTTAGGGCCAGATCCTGTCCATTTTGCAGGCTTAACTGAGTCATTGATGCCGGAGTAAAGTACTGCTCAGTGGGAAGTCAGGATGATCCAACTGGACTTGGAGGAGCCAGTGCAGGTGGTTATATTCTGTCTTTACAGGATTAGGAATATGTCTACTTGCTTATCTACTAAGAGCTTCCCACTCACGATGCTGTTTGTAAACACAAGAGCACACCAGCTTTCTTTATGCCAGATTTCTGGTTGTGTGGCAGAGGGAATTGGGCCTCTCACAGGCTCCCATGGCAGTATCTGTATGCTATGAGTCAAGAACAAGAAATATGAAAAGATCTGTGACTGCACTTGCTGTAGTAGCCACCAGCCTTCATCCTCCTGCTGACAAGCACCTTCTCCCTGGGTGGAAGCATGGAACAGGATTCACATGCCCACTGCAGCCTAGCTGGTATTCATAAGCTTGCTTACAATTTTTCAGAGAAAAATCGGCTTTGCAGATATGCTCCACTAATCTGCAATGACTTTGGTGTTAGTTTTTCATTCCATTGGCATACTTGAGTTTACTTTTTTACAACACACTAGGTATTTTTATGCTGTCTTCCTTTCTGCATCTGTGTGAAGTAGGCAAGGCAATTTTGTGTTTGAATTGCTTCTGTGGAAGGCACGTTTAAAGCCATTCGTGTGCTTGAAAGGGTCATCTTAGGGACCTGGCTGTATACCTTGAGTCCTCCAGTGTGTAAAAAAGGGCCATAATCCAGGTGGGTTCTTCTGATCCTTCAGAAAAGAAAAGAAAAGAAAAGAAAAGCTTAATTTGAAGTAGTTTTTTGGTTGGCTGTTATGGAAAGCTTTCTAGCTACAAGTTCATTGGGACAAGCTGAAGGAGGCTTTTGACAGCAGGTTATGCCATCACCTGTCAAATGCTGGTGTATTAGATCCTGCAATAAAAGAAAAAATGGACTTGATGTCCTCCTGGATTCCCTGTATCTGACCTGATCTCCCAGATAAGGGTAAGCAAGCATTGCATTATTGACCTCAGTGAGTTTATAAAGACATGTTTGTTTGGCTTTTCTTCTGTGAACCTGAACTAGACCGGTGGTTAGACAAGATATGTGTCCTCCCTCAGGTAGTGATCTTGTCTCCCAGTAAGATGTTTTTGCTCCTGTTGTTAACAGCATGGGCTAACGCGGGATTGTCAAACCTGTGAAATAACATGGTTTTGGAATACTTATTCCTGTTGAAAAATGAGCTTTAAAGAGCAAGGTTCATGTCCCACAAAGCTCTGTTTCTGGATTATGTTTTTTTGTCTGGTCAGTTCAAACATTTGATCTTTTCCATAATGCAAAATAAACACTGGAATGAAGAGCTATAACATGCTGCTGCGGAAGAGGTTGAAGTGCTCCATCTTGACATTTTCAGAATAGAAGACAGATGTTACCGAGATGTTTATGAGCTGGCCTGTCTCTTCCTTTAATGAAAAATCATTAGCAAGCAAATGTCCACAGAAGGTCTGAACTTTAATGAAATGGGATTTTTCTGATAAAAGATGTTTTACAGAAACTTACTGTTGCTTTTTTTGGCAGTTAATTGCATACCCTTTCTGTGCATATACCCTTAATCCTGCCTGTGTGATTCGATCAGAGCATCTTCCTCCCAGAAGCGTTGCTCTGCATATTGCTCTATGCTGCATCCCCGGGACACATCCCCAGGGCTTTTTGCTCTGGGGAGATGCTCTGTGAGAGCTGCCCAGTCTTTCCCAAACGGGGCAATGGGATTTGTGCTGGCCGGTAAATAAAATGACTTGTGCCTTTAGAGATCAGTTGGCTGTAGCCTCAGCGCTAGTGGAAAGTTGTCCTTGAGGACCAGTGCAGGAGGTTTGTGATCAGATGTTGGAGCAGGGGTGAACCCTGTTTCATACTCGTTGCTTGTGGAAATCTGGTGTGACAGCACATGTAGATTAGATTCTCTCTGCAACCACATCTTGTTGCAAAGCCTGGGCTTAGAGATGGACTGACTCGGGCATGTTGGGCAACTGAGAAGTGCTCTGCACTGTTATACTACAGACAAAAGGAAAAAAAAGGCTACATTTGTGTGTATGTAAAATCCAGCCAGGCTGGTATCTTTTCTCACCATGGCGGTGTTGTGCTTTTTTTTCTGTGCTACTTGTGACTACCAAGTGTAATGGTGATTGTCCATTAATTGCCTGCTGATTGACAGAAAACATAACTAAGGTCTTACTGTGTAAGTCTTTTTTCACTAAATGAACAAGACTAACATTAGCAAATTGATATTAAACAGAGATTCAAGGCAGTAGCAGCTCCGAGTGCCATCACTGTTTATTCTTCTGAAAGCCCTGGGCAGAATTTACAGTCCTACAGGCCAGTATGGGAGGAGCAGTGTTGGGTCTCAATCTTAGTGTTTCTCTGGTTGGGCAAAGAGAAGAGTTTGATGGAAAAAAGCCACCCAAGACCTAAGGGGACAATGTGAAAAGATGTGATCAGTGGAGATCCCCAGCGAGCAGGAGGCTGCCCACGGGAAGTATTGTGGGAAGGTTTGCTCATCGTCAGGCTGATTTTCACTCTACTGTGAAATTACTCGGAAGCGATGGTCTTTGCAGCGTCACCGAGAGCCCACCCTTTCCCCACAGCTGCTGGAAGAAGGGATGAGCCAGCTGCAGGCACTGCAGCCCCTGTGCCTCTGCCCACTCGTGGTGCCTGTCAGCACAGCCGGGCACCGGCAAAGCCACTGCTGGTCTGGGCACGCACGGCTTTGATTTTGCTGCGAGCATCGTAGTCTGCCTTCACTCAGCCAGTGTTTTAGGGAAACAGCAATGCAGAGATCCCACGTTTAAAAAGCACTGAGCTTGCTATCTTTGCATAGGATGGCTTCCCTGGAAGTCAGATCTATGTATGGACCAAATGAAAATTCCTGCTTGATGCTCAACTTGCAGACCCAGATCCCTGAGGCGGGAGGAGAATTACATTTTAGTCTTCCTGCTGCAGGTGGCACTACCGTTCCTTTTCTTTTAACCATCCTAAATCTGAAGTGGTTAGTTATTTCCTATGGTCCAAAGGGCAGCAGAAAAGCCTGACCAAATTTAACTAAACCAGAAGGGCACAAAAAGGATTTTGAACAAAATGTGAGTGACTTGCTTGCCCTGCCCATCCCTTCTCAATTACTGAGAGCAAATAACTTGCAGGTAATGGTTATGGGGGAGAGCCGTGAAGAGGAATCGGAAAAGTCTTTTTGGCAAAAACAGTGAGCTTCGGGCAGAAAAAAAAGATGAATTCCACAGTGTTTGCACAAACACGGTGTGTGCTTGGCTGGCTTGGGACTTTACAACTGGCCTCGCAGCTGACACTGAGCAACAGCAGTCTGGCACTCAGGGCTCCGAGCTGGGGACACTTTCACATTTAATGCTCACCCCTTGCCTCCTGGCTTGGTGAAGAAGTTCTCCACAGTGCCAGTCCCCCAGAATATGTGCCAGCAGGTTTGTCCTAACTCCCTTAATGACATATGAGATCATCCCTCGCAGCACCATGGCGATGCTTCCTCTCCTCCAGCCTGATGTGCTGGGGGTGCGACACAGAAGGTCCCCAGGCCCCGTCACACAGGTGATGTCTATAGGATGGTCAAGGGCAGATTTTCCTGGCAGCATCCGGGCAGCCAGATTTCTTCCATTTCTTAAAATCCAAGTGAAGCTTTGTTTTCCCTTGGGAACTGTGTTGGGGTAGTGGGAGGGAGGAAGCCAGTAACAGTTAGTGGAGCAAATGCAATTATCAGGTAGTGTTCAGGCAGGAGGAACCTCTTCCCACCATCCCAAATAATTCAGCAAATGAACGTAGTCTTTGGGCCAGCTGCACCTGCCCCAAACAGTCCATCAAATCATAGTGGGTTAAAAACCAGCAACAAAACTTGAAGACATAAATGTGCGGGGCTGAAGAAGCTAAAAGTAGGGTTTTTGTCCAAGGGAAAGTTAAGAGGTGACCCAGTCACAGCCTGCAAGTAACAAGAGCAGGCAGAATAGTTTT
>NW_010565615.1:8869-12357 GCF_000687285.1 Phaethon lepturus | reverse complement strand
GGAAAGAGGATAAGTAAGTTTCAAAGGCTGTAAACAGAAGCTACATAAATCCATATGGGAAAAAAGGCATGTGAAATGCCATTCAGTAGCCACCCTGGGCAGGTAACAAGTGAGATGTATTTCTTGCCTGTGTGCAACACCATGTGCACTAATCTAAAAAGCCCATAAAAATCTTCCTGCCATTTAGCTTGATTCCATGCAGTACAGGAAGAGTAAACAGAGAGGAAAAGTATATGGATTGAGTTGATGGAAATTTACTTTCAACTGATTGAAACTGAGGTGACATAAAGCAGATGGAATTTTTTCTCACCACTGCTAGCTTAAGGAATTGAAGCCTTTCATGATGATCCAATTTTTTCATTAATTTTCGTATAAAGAACACAAAATATTGTGGCTGTGAAAGAGCTGAATATGAAGCAGAAATAAAATATGTACATAAAACAGGATAACTGACGGGTTTAATACATTTTCAATTTATATGTGAATACAGACACAGTTCCTCCCTGCATAAACCAAACACCTAGCCACAGGGTATAACATGGGAAGCATAAACTCAAAGCAATGTGTGGCACTTGAGCTAGAGAACGGGTGGTGGAGCGGTGGCAGAGGGCAGGAACTGCCTGTTGGCTTGATGCGATCGTCCCCTCCCTCCTTCCCTGCCCGTCTTTGGAGCAGGCATCAGACTTGCTCAGAACCTGACAGGCACGACTCTTTGGTCTTTTTGTGCACTGTCTAACACTTTCTTCATCAGCAACTTGGGTGTTCTGCTAGAATCAGAGAAATCATCAAGGTTAAGGAGTTGATTGTAATGGCCAAGATGTGACGGAAGCAATCGGAAGGCAAAGCTGGTGCGACCAGACCGTAGCTGTTTCCTCAGAGCTCCCAGGTGACCCGTAAAGGCTACTTCAAGATTGTTCTAGATTCAACCAGGCTGAAATAAGATCCTGTGTGACTTCAGACGCATGGTGCCATAAAGCCACCCTTTATGGTGGCTTTAAAAAGAAAAGCAATGAAAGGAGGAAAAAAAAAAAAAAGAGAAAAAGGAAAGAACAGAGACACAAACACAGAGGAGCAGAGTAAGAGAGTGAAGAGATTAAAAATATCTGCACCCACAGCAGTAACCTGTCTGACTCCCAGGATGCCCGGCTGTGCCCAGTGCTGCCTTTTTAATTATTGGCATAATCAGGTCGTGTGGCTAATCGGCACCCTGGTGTGGGAGCTCATGCTCGCGCTGTCTCTCCTCTGCCAGGCTTTTTTGGAATTTGTTTAGCTGCGCGACACAGTGAAACCTCATTAGGGGTGAGACCGGCTCTCCATAAAGGATAAGTTCTGATGAGTGGGTCTTTTCTCTTCTGCTTGAGCTACTGTAAGGGCTTCTTGAATTAATTTAATATAAGGAGCAACAAAAGCCTCTCAGACAGCTCGGCACTCTCCTTCCCCAGACGGCTGTTTATAAGGATTCCACTGTCCTACCCTATGTTTTTCAGCACAAAATTTGCAAATATTTAGCAGGTACCACCAGGGCCTGCTGCAGCTGCTCTTCGCTCCTCCAGGATGAGTGTCCTCGTGCAGCGGAGTTGCTGTGTCACAGGGAACCAGCACTCTGCCGTGGCTGCGTCCTCGCTAGAGAGGTTGGGCGGCTGTTACATACCTGGAGAAGAAGGTTGTGCTACGCCTAAAGAAAAACGTCTCCAAGGAAAATGGACTAGGGATTTCCCACGGCTTTTGAGGAATGTCCCAATCTAGACCCTCTCATGGGTTTCCAGCAACGCCTTTATCTAAATCTTTTCTAGGAATTTCCCACGGCTTTCCAGGAATCCAAAAACTTTCTAGGAAATCCCTATGGCTTTCTAAGAATATATCAGTTCTTTACAGGAATCCTTGTGTTAGAAGGTTTGGGGCAATTTCCCCGGTTTTCCAGGAATTCCTCAATCTAGAGTCCTTCTAGGAATTCACATAGTGTTTTCCAACAATTCCTTGGGCTAGAATCTGTCTAGGAAGTTTCCTGGTACTTTCTAGGCAATTTCCTGCTACTTCTTATGAATTTTTCCAGCTGCTTTTCAGATTTTTTTTTGTGACTTTGTAGGTAATTTTATCACAGCCTTTCAACATACGCTTTCTAGGAAAATTTCTGTTGCCTTTTGTGACTTCTCCCCATGCTTTCTAGGAATTTTCCTGTTGCTTTTTAGGAATTTTCATACTGCTTTCTAGGAATTCAATTGCTGCTTTTCAACTTGGTTGTTTTCCAGAAAATTAAATTAACTAATTAATTTAATGAAAAGCTAGTCTGTTGTTTTCTAGGAATTTTACTGGTGCTTTCTTGAAATTTTCCCACCACTTTCTAAGAATTTACATGGTGCTTTCCAGGCATTTAGCCTTAGAATTCTAGGAATTCACAGCAAATCCTCTAAGAATTTCCACACTGCTTTCTAGGAATTTTCTGATGTGTTGAAGGACTTCATCAGCTGCTCTCCAGAAATCTGGGTGTTGCTTTGCGGAAATTGCCCCATGCTTTCTAGGAATATTCCTGCTATATTCTAGGAATATCCCAGGCATTTTACCTACTATGTTCAAGGATTTCCTCCACTGCCTTCTAGGCATTTTTCACACTACTTTCTAGAAATTTACTCTGCTTTCTCAATTCATTTTTGAGGCAAAAACGCTGTAAGGCACTTTCTGCTCTGCTAGCGTGGCCTTGCTGTGCTAACAGTGTCCAGATTAACAGCACATAGTGTCCGTGACCAGGTAGAAGAGACCAATGAGACCAGGCAATGGTGTGGAGAGAAAAATATGGCAACTCTTCCACCGTCACCCATGATTATATCTTAATTCTGCTATTGCAATTTCTGCCTGTATTATGTCAAAGCTGAGATTTGAGGAGAAACTTCTATATTTTTAAAAAGTTGATTTGTTGTTTTTTTTCCCAGTAGAGTAACACTTTAAGGGAGTTTTGCAATCAGAATTGCTAATGTTCAAGTGTGGTAACAGCCAAGCACAATGCAACCTTTCTGTTTGGCACAGCACTGATGAATTGTTAGGAAAAGGATTCTGATTCACCTTACTAAATTAGAACTGATGCCACAGGCACTATGAATGTTAACATCCATGTAATTATGCAAAATATTTGTACTTTTATCTACATTAAGTATGGTACAAGTGTACAAGACAGAAAAACACCCACAACTTAACCGAAAGAAAAGTTTCTTATCTTCTTGGTTCCCAAAAAAAAAAAAAAAAGCTGTAGTGACAGGTTCCATCTAAGTCTGCTTTTTGTAGTGTATCATTAGACATAAAATAAAGTGGAATTCGGGGCTAGGGGAATTCGGGTCCTGCTTTTTAATGAGAAGAGCAAACAGGAGCTCACCCTTTCTCCCTGTGAAATAAAATGTGACAGTAACCAAAAAGCCTCCACAAGGAAATGGAAAAATAAAGTATGACCCAGATAAATCGTATAAGGAGAAGCCAGGCACAGCTAATGGTCCCTTTCT
>NW_010565615.1:0-8838 GCF_000687285.1 Phaethon lepturus | reverse complement strand
CCTGCTGAAGAGGAATTTTGGGGTTTGGGGTTTTTTTTAGCCATTTCCAGGTAGTTATCACCCTTTTCTGTAGTGCCAGAGGACAACTCACCTGTCTGAAGTTGCTCTTAAGACCTCAGAGTAAGGTAAGACACATCCAACATTATGGTGGCCATTGATTAACCTTTTCTGCTTGCCAGTTTGAACTTCTTGTCTCGCTGGTAGGACTCGACACAGGGCAAGGGAGGTAACAGTCTGTGGAGAGATACCAGCACATTTCACCCTGACAAACTCTCAGGCTGAACTAATTGAAAGGATAAGTGTGTTTAGAAGTGATGGTGTACCTGTTCCTCCTGTATTCACATATCCATAGCGACACTGAAATCTTTGCAGGTAATGCCATTGGATTCATATTTCTCCCCATTTGGGGAAAAAGCTAAACCTTAATAGTTTAAACACTAAATCATCCCACATGTTCAGAGCTGCCAAAGGAATTGTAGAAATAACTCCAAATATACGATTTTACTTTCAGCTGTTTAAAGTTTTAATCTGAATTTAATTACATTTGGGGAGTGGAGGTGGTGGGGGTGTTACTACAGAACACAGGCTTCAGCACTTGCCAATTTGAAGGTGACTACTCAAAGGAGGGACTTCCTTAAGAAGGGTTTCAAGGTCAGTCGCACTTATTTTTAACCAAGAAAAGAATCTCTTGAAAAAGATTCTGATCAGCAAAACCCTTGATCCTTCACTTTGGTTTCATAGATTCTTTTTAGAAGACTTTTTTACTTTTTCCTCCTCATTATTTATCTAAGAAGCTTCATGCCTATGCTCAGAGAGATATTTGACCTTTGTACGTTAAAAGTTGTTCAGGTAGCAACTCTTTTAATGGAACAAGCACTTTCCTTCAGAAAGCTGAACTTTGACTGACATGTATAAAACCGTCACAGTCTGGACAGCAAAAGCCTGCAGTCCTGGGAGAGATGCTATTTATTCATCAAGCTTGAGAAGTAAATGACTTTTCATCAATATTAACATGGTTCTGCAAGTCAATACCCAATACCTCTGCTTCCACTCCAGGAGATAGTTTGAGACAGCTGCGTATAGAGATGAAATTCCTCCATGAGGTCAGTGGTATAAAAACCGTGTCAGTTTATGCACCTCTCTACTTTTCCGACAGCCCTTGGCGAGAGGTGTTATTAGTGAATCAAAATGTCTCAGCCTCGGAATATCTCAAGAGCTTTGTATGCTGTGAGGTTCTGGGCTGGATCTCACTGTAGAAAGGGGGTTGCTATTTCCTTTAACACTCAATGAGTTTTAATTACTAATACTGATATCATCAGCAAAGTAAGTATCAGCACAGTGTTGCACTCATCAGGCCAGGTTCTGCCATACCAGGAGAGAATTACGGTGAAGGGATGTCTGCTGCTACCTGTGACAGAGTCAGGATTTAGCCCTTACATGTTCTGAGTTTGTTGGTATTTAAAAAAAAAAAAAAAGAGAGAGAAAGCAAAAATTGGTGATTCTGAAGCGCCAGTCTGTTGTAAGCTAGTAAAGCTGTATTCCAGCACATGTCCTAATCCATCCCATTCACAAAATCATCAGCTAATCCTTTCTACTGGTTGTGATGATCTACAAAGCTCCAAAGCAGTTTCTTTTTCAGATAGATAGTCCGTTAAACAAAACTGGTTCTGCTGTAGCTACTTCACCGCTCAGCAGCAGCAGTCACGCTTAAGTAAGAAACCGCAGTAAGTGGGATGTAGCTGTAGCAGCCATGGAACACCAGTGGTGGCTGCCGCCTCCGCTCATGAGCAATGGTCTCAGTGCAGGCATTCCCGTGGCTGTGGTCGCGGTCAAGGCTCGAGGCTTTGCCGGCATGGCTCATGCCGTTAGCAGAGTTAACTTTTGTCTTTTCCTAAGATCCTCTTTAGCATCCCCTGATATACCTGGGGGTGTGTGACATGGGCCTATTGACAGGTGCCGGCCCAAAGAGGGCACTGGGAGCCGGGGCGCGGGATGGGCAGAGAGGGGTTGCATATAGCTCTGGCACAGCAGCGTGCGTGATTGTCCTCTTCCCTAACACTGTCCAGACAACCCTCAGCCATCAGGCTGAGTCCTACCTCCTGTGCGTAAACAAGTTTTTATTTGCTGTTCTGCTGAGAGTCTGGAAAACTGTGAAGTGGTTTCCCACAGAGGGGTCTCAGTCCTAGAGGTACGTTAGCAATGCCTGTGTGTGTATGTGCGCGTGCACGCACCAAGTGCTGGTTTGCCATGGCGGGGCATTTTAATCTGCTGAGAGAAGGAAAAACCTTTTATTAAAAAAAAAGGCTACCCAAAACCCCAACACCCCTTTGCCTTCCCAACCCCCAGAGGGAGCATTCATTTTTAGAGAAGAGCTAATTTCACCATAAAAAATGTATTGATGCCTACTGGAGAAGCTTATGAAAACTCATTTAGCAAGCAAAAGGGCACTGCTCCCAGGTCTAAGTGCAGCACGCTTCCCCACCCCTGGGCCCTGCAACTGGAAGCCTCCTAAGGTTTTAAAAAAAAGTGAGAAATACTGGATCTTCTACAGGAATCATGTGTCTCACCTTAACAATGTCCAGGTGAGGTGTTCCTGTGGGCTGAACTGGGGTTGAAGTCCATGGTTTAAGGAGCTCTGCTGTATCATGTTCCTTCAAGTAATTTATCTAATTTATTTTTTTTTATAGCCATGATTGGTAAGTGGTGGTGATAGCTTGACACAGCACTTTAGCACCTTTAAGTCTCGTCTTCATAGCCAGGTTCTTTTAAGGTGCCTCAAATCACATTCCCCAGATGAGATCCACTCCTCATGTGGAGCATTTGGGTGCTGTCTGTGCAGGAGGAAGACAGCAGTGTGTGTCACCAGCGGATGGGACATAAGTCAGGGAGAAAGTCTGGTTGCAGCTGGGTGAGGCATTGCTCCGTAGTCCTGTTACCTGCTTGTTGTCTCATTTCTGGAAGGCAAGAGCTGAAGGGGAATGAGGGGGTTTCCAGCTGCTACCTTCAAGCTTCACAAATAACTGCAACTGCTGGTGGGATGGGAGGGTCCACAGTGAAAAGCATGAAGTGCTGATTATGCCACCCTTAAGCAAGACAGAGACTCAATTTTTAAGATAGAAGGTCAATACACTGAGATTTAGCTTGGGAACAGTCTCCAAACTTGTTTATAATTCTTTCTTATGCTATGACTGGGTGAAATATTTTGTCAGTCATGAAATCTGTTCTAAATCCCAGAGAACTGCTGAGAAAGAAGCAGTTTGTGCATGATCACGAAAAAGCAGTTTCTTTGGACTCGCTGTATATTTACAGCTCTTCTCCTCAGGAGTTTTCCTATTTCAATTAGGAGTCAGATAAGCATTTTTGTAAGACAAATGGTTTCTCTGTCCTCTACACAGAGAGGGTCAGCCCAGGAGAAGCAAGAAATTCAGCTGAGCAGTGGCTAATGTACATAGGAGGTATTTGATTTTATTGACTATCATAAATAGCTTGAGCTCCAATACATGATTCAGATGGGAGGCTGCCAAACTTCTGTGTCAACATCGCAGTGGCAACAATAAAAAAGAAAGGAGTGACTACCACAGAGAGCAAGCTCTGGAAATAATCCTTCACAGTGTGACTTTCTGCGTTGTTAGACAAAGTGGGAGCAACTAATTGGAGCATTATTTTCCTTACAGAAGCTCACATTTTGCTCTCAGTTCCATGTCAGCAACTACACTAAAGTAATTGGAATAACACCTCCAGCAGAAGAAGTTCAGATACCATGGTGATGAGTGCTAATAGAGAGACTGGTTAGATAAAGCAGAATGTATAGATGACAGATTGGTTCGCTTAAATGTATTTTAAAAACCAGAAAGATTGTCACCTGTGGCTTTCTTTTGAACCAGACACTAAAATAGATAGCTTTAGAAGTCTTCCTAGAGAGGTATTAATTTGGAGGAATTTTAAGTTCGCTGTGCTCATGCTTCAGAGATCCAAATACTGTTTTCTTTGAAGTCAACAGAAATCTTTCAGTTATAAATTGTGACCCTGGTTATGAAATCTTCTTTATTGCTGGAAATTGAGACAATATCGATTTCTATCACATCTGCTATATGGTTAGAAAGAATTTTCTATGTTACAATTCTAAAGATGTGCAGGTCATGAGTTTTCAGAGTAGGCTATTGACATCTGGATGCTAGTTCTGAAACATGGCTAGAAAATCTGTAGGTAAACCTAACCAGCATGTCTATAAATGTTTCACTGCTATGAAAAGCATTAGCATTCAACTCAAAATCTTTTTTTTTTTCTTTTTCTTTGCTGTTAGCCCAACTCCTCATCTAAGCTGGGTCAAGGTCACTGGAAATTTGCCCAAGGACGAACCAGAAACAGAAAATTTTGGGAAGATATTGAAGATAGACCAAGTGACTGCAGCCGATGAAGGAACATACCAGTGCATGGCAAGCAACCCCATGGGGAGAGCAGAGCACAAGTTCCACGTTCACATAGAAGGTGCTGAGTATACTTTACTAAGCTTATTGATTTTTAACAGAAAAGTGGTCAAACAGAAGTGAATAAGGACTTTTGCTAATATCACTTGGTGTAAAGCATATATTCAACCAATCCTATCAACTTATGCTAGCCAAGAATCCACCTTATAGTTTTGCAAATCTTGCAGAAAGTAGCACCTTTAAAAAAAAACAAACAAAAAAAAACCCCAGAAAACCTCAGAAATAATGCATTTTTTTTTCCTGAACCGTGAAGGCTCTACAAAGTGGTGAGCAGAGGTACAAATACGTGAGCAGATCCATTCTCTGAAGATGTGAGCCAGTCAAACAGATATTGATGAAATGTTTTTTATTCAGTTGAACGTCAGACCAAAAGTTCTAATCATTCTACTTGCTCTTAAAGAATGTGAGAATGGCTCCACTGGGCCAGAGGTGCATTTAGCTTAATTTGGACAGGCTGGATCAATGGGCCGAGGTCAACTGCATGAGGTTTAAGTTGGGTCACAACACCCCCACGCAATGCTGCAGGCTTGGGGAGGAGCAGCTGGAGAGCTGTCTGGCGGAAAGGGACCTGGGGAAGCTGGCTGACAGCCGGGCGAACATGAGCCAGCAGTGTGCCCAGGTGGCCAAGAAGGCCACCAGCATCCTGGCCTGTATCAGAAATAGTGTGGCCAGCAGGAGCAGGGAAGTGATCGTGCCCCTGTACTTGGCACTGGTGAGGCTGCACCTCAACATATTGTGTTCAGTTTTGGGCCCCTCACTACAAGAAGGACATTGAGGTGCTGGAGCGTGTCCAGAGAAGGGCAACGAAGCTGGTGAGGGGTCTGGAGCACAAGTCTTACGGGGAGCAGCTGAGGGAGCTGGGGTTGTTTAGTCTGGAGAAGAGGAGGCTGAGATAAGGCTGAGACCTTATCGCTCTCTACAACTGCCTGAAAGGGGGTTGTGGCGACGAGGGTGT
This sequence comes from Phaethon lepturus, assembly GCF_000687285.1. Lineage (NCBI taxonomy): Eukaryota > Metazoa > Chordata > Aves > Phaethontiformes > Phaethontidae > Phaethon > Phaethon lepturus. The sequence goes on along the minus strand of NW_010565615.1, from coordinate 3,396 downwards.
TGGCCTCTTCTCCCAAGTAACTAGTGATAGGACGAGAGGGAATGGCCTCAAGTTGCACCAGGGGAGGTTTAGATTGGATATTAGGGAAAATTTCTTCACCAAGAGAGTGGTCAAGCATTGGGACAGGCTGCCCAAGGAGGGGGTGGAGTCACCATCTCTAGAAGTGTTCAAAAAATGTGTAGACATGGCACTTCGGGACCTGGTTTAGTAGGCATGGTGGAGTTGGGTTGATGGTTGGACTTGAGGATCTTGAAGGTCTTTTCCAACCTTAATGATTCTGTGATTCTGTGAATATTTGCTGAAGATCTGTTCCCCAGGCACTAACTACAGAGGACAGAAATTGATTTTTTAAATTTCCCTTTATATTTTTCCCAGCTAACACTGAAATAAGATTAACAAAACTGTTCCTGAGTATGATTTTTTTTTCCTTTTCTTTTCTCAAAATTTCTGGAATCAGCTATTAGGGAGTTTAAATTATTAAACTTGTGCTTATTCTATGACAGGCCAAAGTTGATATGAACTTTATTCTCTGAACTGTATCTCAGGTAAATTACTGTGTCTGGGAGGGAACTGGGCTGACGTGCCCAGAGAAGAAATCAAAGTGATTTCTATGCAGTAAAGGCAGCCACTGTATGCCTACCAAAATCTAGGTAATCCACTCAGAGCAGGACTTAGACACTGTTCCTGAATGGTCTGTGGGAATCGCCCCAGGCATTTTAAAGGGAGCTGATTTGCACCGCAGACTTCAAGATTTCTGCATTCAGAAAACGCCTACATTCAGAAAATGTAGGTGTTGACCTATACATAAAAGCAACACGCATGAATTTTTGGAAATCAGAGTTCAGCTTTATAAGAGGGATTATCTTTTTCTTTTTAGCAGTATATGGAAGTTAAAGTCACTGCTTGATGGGTTGTAGCTGACAACGAAAATTATATGGTCTGACAGCTTTCTTGCTTAAAGTAGAAGGTCTACTTCCATGGCATCAGGAATCATTTCTTTCATAATTGTTTTGGGTAAATATGCATTTCTTTTATAAGATTCAGATGGACTCCAATATAAAAGCCTGTAGATCAGACATGGTGGGAAACAGCTTGCCTCTTCATAGGTGTCTAACAGCTCGTTCAATGCAAGACTTCAGCAAAAGGTAACCACTATAGGTATCTTCTAGTGATGGGGTCTACTACTTTTCTTCTCCTCCTCAACTTCTACTTTTCCATGATTTTGTCTGAGCCTTTTAGGCAAACAGCTTCTGCACTACATAATGCTCAGGTATGTTGCAAATAGAAAGGGGCTGTGTTAACCCCTTTAAAAGGGCTGTAAGTGTGCATTTCTTCTAATATGATAGATACTGGAGTGAAATTAGGAAAGGGTTCTTTATTCAGGTTTTCTGAAGCCTCTTTGTGCTAATTATTTCACTATGTGTTAGAGAAGCATCTCTAAGAAATGTATTAATCCCAGAATAGAGCTGCAGAGAGATACTAAATGGCTTATATGGAATTGGTTGAAGCACACAGTTTCAAGGACTCTAGCCTCATGCATTAGTCTCAAAGTCAATCTTCCTCAAATACTTTGCTCTGTCTAATTTTGACATAAGACTGAAAATTCACAAATTTGGCCCCTGTTTCACTTTGCTTGCAGCTGGAAGCCAGAAGTAATAGTACTTCGCTGAATACTGATGTTTCCAAGTCTGTGCCAGCTAATGGCTGCTCTGATGGAGTGTGAGGTATTGGCATAAACAAGGAGTTTCAGGGCCCTGAATGGAGAAGTTCAGCTCTTTTGTCCTACCTAACTATATGTCAAATGCTAATTCTGCCTTGGAGGTAACTCAGATCTCTCTAAATTCTTGGGCTAGGGCTAGGTGAACTCAGGCCAGCCTCAGGGTTAGTCTCTATACAACCAGACGTTGTCACTCTGCTACTCCTCGTGTTGGTTTCATGTCTAGCCGGGGGGAGGAAGAATGCTGTTTCTGCATTACATTCAAGTTACTTGCTTGCCTTTATCATTTTGGAAAGCAACTTTTTGCATCTGAGAGGTGTCTGACCTGATGTCTGTGGAATCTACTGTAGGGAATGTCAAATCAACATTTCCAAACTTCTGCCAGTTATAGGGAAAATAATCAGAGGAAGGCATCTGTCAGTCTTTTGCCAGTTGAACATCTGGGAAAAACAAAGTGGTCCCAGAAAAGTTGGTGCACCGAGGCATTTTTAATAGCTATTTGCTAAGCAAACATTGGTAATTAACAGGGAACTTGAGAACATTGCCTATCAGGTTTTCCATGTGCCTGACATCTCATTACCTAGTGTACAATTCACAACTGCATTTGTTGCTCAGCATCAGGCTGAGAGGACCATCTCAGGAGGTGCACCAGGGAGAAACCAGAGGAAAAAAAGGCAGAACAAAATAGTCTTGGATAGAACATCATGCGCACCCGTGATTTTGGACTCATTGACCCAGCTTTTCTGTCTTATGGGGCAAGTCCCAAGTTTCTTGGAGGCAGGAGCTAAACTCAAACTTGTGTTCATTTCCCCCCAAGAGCCATACTAAAAATAGCTGGCTTTTCCTACTACTGCTAAGTTGTGCTGTTGTTTTCCTTCTTTTGGAATGAGACAAGTCTGAAAGCTGGAGGCCTCCAGCTCTCTTGCTTCTTGAGAAGGAGTTGTTATTTCTGGGATAGTACTGTTGTTGAAGGCTCCTTGCTTCCTCAATTCTCCCCAATACATGGGCACAGCGAATGCTCCATCTGGCCAGAAAGGGAAGAGGAATAACAGCCAGAGGTGGAGATCTTTTTGGTTTGATGCTGTTCCAATACTGCAGTAGTTCTATATGTGATTTGTTTTGTTGTGTCTAACTTTTAACTTGCAGTATTAATGAGGAAGTGAAGGAACTGTCTTTCCAGGGTGCCATTCCATACAATTTATCTTCCTGTGCATGAAAGGAGATGGACTAGCCATGCAAAATACCAATTCTCATTACAATGGGGATATTTGCTTGTCTTCTAACCCCGTTGTCCTATTTTGACACTGTCTTCACATCTGCCATGCAGCGAGACATGTCCAGGGCATAGAAGCACAGCTTCAGTGATCAGTAATTAATAGTAGTCAGAGCATTTCTTCCAGAGACTCAAAACTTGCTTATCTACAAAGACAAAGACCTGGAGGGCTGGGCCTCCCAGCACTGCTGGTGGCTTTTCCTGTTGCAGGATTCAGCCATGAATAAGATGATGAATACCACAAGGTGAGAGGTAAGTTGTGTGAGCACTGAGCATCCTGGCAGCAGAGTCTTGCTCTAACCGTTAAGACTCCCAGCCTGGGATTTGGCTGAGGGCTGGATTTCTTTGCATGTGTGGGAACTATTCCCGATCCCCAGGTTACTCTTCGCTGGGTGAGGAACTGGCT
>NW_010565614.1:27944-46209 GCF_000687285.1 Phaethon lepturus | reverse complement strand
CAGGCCTGTAGTTCCCAGGATCCTCCTTAAGATCCGGGCAACTGGAAAAAGTCCAGGAAGCGAGATAGAGCTTGGCTGAGCCCTACACCTGCTCTAGGTTTGCACAGTAGAGAACATGATAAACCAGCTGTGCTTTGGTAAAACACACAGAAAATGGACCAGACTTATTGCTTCTGTAACAGCGCTGACTTTCACTTAAAAAAGTAATTCTCTCTTGAGAGGAATTATCTGAAAAAACAACAAAAACTTACTATCAGATAATAGAACAGAACACGAAGTTTAAGCAAATCAAAATAGAAAACCAATACTTTACACTATGAAGTGACTTTCATGCCAGGACCACAGAGCACTCCCCAATAAGCCTGTAGGCTTTAGGTGGTGCTACTGCCATTTCACAGACAGGAGAAATAAAGCACGGAAAGGTCAAGTGTCTGGCTGCAGGCCACACGGCTGAGCCCCGGCACGGCTGGGAACAGACCTCAGAAGTATGGCGACCCTGCCCCTTGCTCTGACAAGACGACACGCTCTCCCATTTTTTGTCTTCTTGGAAGCCTGCTAGCTCTCCTGATTTAAAATTGCTTTCCTGCTTTTGTAAATTTGTATACTGCTATACCCTGATCGCTGAGCAGAAAGTATTGCAATGAGTTGCAGAGCCTATTGACTTTATTGGCTCTGTGGCTTTCTTTTGCGCAATGAGTTGTGGGACTGAGACCTCACGATGTCAATTATCAGCAAGAAACCTTTATATATCTGCCTGCAACAATATGCTCTTTCAAAGCATAATAAATTGACAGCACTTCCAGTGGTTTTCATATTTTTTAAATAACAATATCTGCGTCATAAATAATGGTGCATCCTAAAATGACATTTTCTATCTCTTCCGATACATGTAAAACTTCAGGAAAAAAAAAAATTTTTATACTTATACACACAGATATATAAAAACAAAAGAAACAAAGAACCTCTCCTCAGGTCCCATTTATAACAGAACTATAAACCACAGAAATGGTGGTACATCCTCCCTTATAGCTGAGCATCCAGGTGCCACTGTAATTTACGCTACATACATGTTTTAAATTTGTGACATGAGACACACACTTTTCATAATGCAGTCATTTCATAGATTTTATTAGACAGACTTACGGTAGGAAGGAATATTCAGAAATTGCAACTTAAATGAGAAAATGTGAATGGTGTTACTTATATAAAATACTACTGCAATAGTTCTTTTATTAATTTTTAATGCACAGCACCCACTGTGACCTCCTTTATTCTTTTCCTGTCAACATGGCAGGCTAGAGAAATTGAAATGGGCTGTAGCCGTTCTCTTCTTGTTCCCCTCTTCCACCCATTTTGCATAATATTAAAATATAACATCTTATTGGACTGTCACTGTGAAATAATCATTATGCAATAGGCATAACGATTTTTTCTGATTGTTATCTCTTCCTTGCTTTTCAGCATTCTCTAAAAAATTCCAAATTCCATGTAGTTATCTAAGGCAATAAGGCAATTTTCCACTGAATACACTCATCTGAATTAAAGTTTGTTTAAAAGGTATCTTTTGCTACATTTATTATGGTTCTCTAAGGATAACACCAGTCACATAAAATAAAGCATTTTTTGCCTGTCTGGTCTCCTCTGATTACGTTTCTGGGGTGAGGTAGGAGGCGGGTCCGATAAAATAGTGTTTGACTCAATCAGGAGGATGCTATTACTTCTGTTATGTATATTTACTGCTACCTCTATCACCAAGGAGACTAATCTCCATACCAGCAAAGTCAAGAAGCTCACAGTATTGTCTTTGCAGGGCCAAGTTCATGTTGTCACAGCAACAGAGTGCACAGGGTCAACAGATTAATACATTAGTGTGCCCAGGCACTGAACTGGAGTGTAAAAGTTTTGTTGCTGGTTTTAAAATTAAACTGTAAAACAGGACTTGGAAATACGGCCTACACAAGATATTTGTGTATATCTCAAGGAATAGGCTACAAAAATATGCATATATTTGCCTAATACAGTCTATCATTTTTACCACAGCAGGACGAGGAAGCAATAACCTTCTTGGAAGAGGTGCACTTGGTGAGAAGGAGGGAGGAAGGCTGGAGTTCGGGCTATGAAACATACACTGCATTTGGATTGTTGATATTTCCCCCTGCGATGCCCTTTCATTAGCCTCTGTCTAACGTGGGGCTTGACAATTGTGACAGAATGAAAAATTTGAGGAAAAGCGAGGGTCACGAGAGAAGAGATTTCCTTCCCTCTCCAGTGACCCTATCACAGTATTCTGATGCAGCGCTTTACCATTAAGGAAAGGGCAACCCAAGAGCCTTCACACTTAATCTGTTCCATCTGTCATGACTATTAGAAACATTGACCAGCAGTGAGCTTTAAGGACTCGGTGTGACTGCAGACATGATATTCTAGCCCACTACAAGGACCTCCTGATGTTTTGAAAGCCTCCAAGGAAGTACCATGCATCAGAAAGGGCAACACCTACCTGACATGCCACCGTATGTGGTCCTCAGTCCTCTACCAACTGCTGGCCAAGGTGTGCTGTCTGCTTTCAGTCCCATCAGTCCTGACACAGTATTGGTGGCTGTAACACCATCTGCGCCACCTGTGAAAGAAAAGGTCAGTCACTTTTTGTTAAATCATGTGTCTAAGAACAAGAGAGGAAAAAATACAGCAGAAAAACTGTGAAACTGTAAAATAACTAGAAATTCAAATAAACAGATGAAGACAGAAAGCAATAAACTGTAAGGGGATGCGCAGAAGGGTCCTTAAGATCAATCCTGAACTGATAAATTTAACACTAGCTTCAAGGCAGGCTGCATCAGTTGAAAGAGCTGTAAGACCACACATGGGAAACACTGGGGCTGACAGGCAGATCTCTGCCCTTCCGCTGTGTGGGACAGAACCTGCTACTGTGGTTGTTCAACACCTGGAGGTGGCCCAGCAGAGGGATCACTTCCTCCAAGCTGATGACACCAACTCTGCATTGATGGAGCCAGCCCATATTCTCATTTCCCGTTGTGAGCAGCAAGGTGAAATGAACAATGTGACAGAGAAACGATGACCGTGGTTCTAAGTGATGGATTAATACACCTAGTTGCAAAGTAATTTCCTGCTGTGTTGTACTTTAAGGTCTAAGGAAAAAAAAAAAAATATATATACCTTCAAATGGTGTATTTCTGTTTTCTCAGGACACACACACCATTTTCCCGACCAAATGTAGGAATAGGGGAATTTACAGTGGTATGGTAAACATATAAATATGATAGAAATAGGAGTGTGCAGACAAATACACATATATGATTTACTGTTAACAGTCTAATATAATTCTTTTCATATATTACTATATTCTAGAAACATGGACAAAATTAGGAAGTCTTTGATCACTGTGCTTATTCTAAATACATCAAATAAACTATTCTCATATTAGTTTCTGTTGTTATTATTCCAGCAACACCTCTATCTTCCCCCATCCAGCAAATTAGTAAATCTGCACAGCTTGTGCACTGGAGTCAGTTACCTTCCTGCGCAGCCATTGCAATATTCACAATATCAGTGACATTTGGGGTCAGCTTGGCAAAGAAAGGAATCTGAACAGCTTGTCTAACCCAGCGACAGATGTTCCGTACCAGCTCTGGATCCTGTTCAAATAGGTCAGATAAATATAGAACATAATTAAAAGTAATAGGAACAAAAGGTATATCAAGGAAATAGAAAACTTTGCTATAAGTGGCTATACTGTGATTTTGTGAAATTACACATCAGAACTGAACCTCATCTCATTAGTTAACTTATTTCAGACATATCAAGTAACTGCAAATCCAGGTTAGTTCATGAAAAAATGAAAATTGGTGCTTTTTTTCCCCAAAAGACAAAGATAACACACAATATCCCCTTCCCAGAGAGGGCAAAATATCATTTTGGATGACAGAGACTTTCTTTACCTATTTATTGTAAAAATTATTTTTCAGTCTTAATGACTCACTGTATGTAAGGTATATTGAAAACAATGAGTAGCCTATAAAATAATGTGAACCTGAAGCATTGGCTGATCATTCCTTGATCAGAACAACAAGGATGGGTCGAGGTGCAGGGCTATCAGAATGCAATTCAGCACTTCTGAACTCTCCTCTGACTTCAGAGAATAACTTGGGTTGGCCATACTGCAAATGAAAGATCAAAATCTTCTCTGCTAAAGCCAGAAATCGAAATCTTCAAGTGTTGGCTTTTCATGATTTCCAGGCATTTACTTCCCTTACGGAACATGTCTCATGTAGACAGTAATCAACTATCCTTTTCATTGAAAACAGCCTGGTAGAACTAACATTCTGCGTCTGGCACATAAAACGGTTATTGTTCAATATAACTCTTAGGATATAGGTTATTGTTTTTTTCTGTTGGCTATTGAGACTGCTCTTCAACAAATACCTTAAAATTTGCAATACTGATGCATGTAGAACATCGCGCATGGTCTGGTTAAAAACTGAATGGTGCTATTACAAGATTTAGTACAAGTATAACCTGTGGGTAGGCCAATTGGTACTGCAGCAATTATTTACATTTACTAAATCTTTAGCACTCTCTCAGATAGTTAAGTCTGTCATATATGAATAATTTTCTCCCATTTGGTTATTGTAAAAATTCAGAAAGCTGCATTGCTATGTAGTAACTCAAAATGGGATAAGCCTAAATAAGTTTAGTTTAAAACAATCCAGTGGACACCAAGGCTGTCAGTCGAGTGAACACACAGGAAATATCCTCCTGTTCTTTCTTCTTTTTAAACCAATGGTTAAATACAAACAAAAAAACCCCACAGGCTGTGTTCCTGGAAAGTACACAGTGCTTGACATGAATAGTAAAACTGTGAGACTTTGCTGTGCCATTACAATAAAAATGGTGATCTCCCCACCCATGCAGCTTTCATGAAATATGTATGAACGCTGGCAGTATGAAAGTAGTTGCATCTCTGACTTTCATTTCTGTTTTGAATTTCCTTGAGGCCCAATGCAGAAATAACAGACCCTCTAGAAGACATGAACTGTGTATCCTTTATGTTAATTCTTCTCCTTAGAAATCCTTGTAATAATGTTCCTTTGTACAAATCCTTGTAATAAATATGTTGGCACCACATAACTCATTATGCTGACTTTATCATGCTTATAGTGCTGCCATAAAAATTCTTACTCCAACACACACTAATACCTAAAAGAAAATACAAGTATTTTAATTCATATTGAATAACTTATTGGGAAATCTCTTTCATTCATAAAAAACCCATTTCCAATTTACCTAAGGCAATTTAACTAGTTTGTCTTTCTTAAGAAATAATCATTTGGCCTTTTTTTCCCAAAAGTAAGTAAAGACCTTCATCTTCCATCAGTTCTGTTTCTCTCACACCATGCAACAAATGCAATGGAAGGATCTTCAATTTCCTAACTAGTAAACAGTTTAAAGATCAAATTGCACAGCACATGTTTAGACAAAGCCCTTTTGAAAGGTTCACTTGTATCACGTGTGGAAAATTGCCCTTTTCGGTACCCATAAAACCACAGCTAACTTAATAGAAAAATAATTTGAAAACTCAACTAAAGGAAGTGAAATCTTTAATTTTACTTCACTGAATATTCCAAGGAAAAAATAGGAATGTTTAGTGAGGAAACATGGAAAAAATGAAAAAAGTTAACACAGTACTTTGCTGCACAGCAAGACAGTCACTGATAGGAATCAGAAAGTGTTGAATTTTATACAAAAAATTAGACTTTCCATTAAATTTGACAAGTTTGGATTGAAACGGGTATTCTTAAAACCGATTTTTCCCTGTAATCTTTTATCTAATTAATTTGCTCATTAAATAAATACCATATAAAGATAACGCTGTATACCCTAAAAAAAAAAATAGCGTTTACCCTTATGCCACCCCCAAAACACATGCACATGTGACAGATCTCGCTGCTTCCCCTTTCAGTGCGAGTCCTACAGGGGACCTGTACTGGAGCATCCAGCCGAGCCACCCTCCCACCCTCCTCCTCCGGCTCCTCCGCCGCTCGGCCGCCAGCCCCCTCCTGCTGCAGTGGCCAACCTCAGCCAGCCACCTGAGCCCACCCCCTCGCTGTAGTGACATTGCCAGTGGCCACAGCAGCTACATGCCTGAGCTTCCCTGCTGCCGGAGGGATTTCTGTGCCGTGAAGCCACTGCATGAGGATACCAGAGCTCAAAGAGGAATTACATCGCCACCCGCTTTTATCTGTAATATCACATTTTCTTCTTTAGGTCATTAAGAAAAGGTTATTCATTCACTTATAAAATTCATAATTTCCTGCTATATTGACACTGAGGACTTGGAAAAATGCATCCTAAGTGATCAGATGATAGAAAACAGAAGATACTGGTGTCACTGGACAGCTAATTTTCATCTGAAATGAGTGAACTACGCACACACAATCCAGTGGAAGTTCACTGGATGGTGTACAACCTCTCCATAGAAGTTTGCCTTTGGACTGAGAACAATTTGTAGCGGTCACACAAGAACACAACTTTTGAGAAAGGTTTAAGTGATTAGAAATAGAGAATTCACTTCTAAGTGCAATCATTGACTAAAGAAACTACCCCAGTTTGAAATGCAATTCAAAACTTGAGATTTCTGAGAATACTAATTTATCATATTCAGCAAAGTTTTGAACTCGGGTGCAAATTTAACAAGGTGAGAAGCCTGGTACCAAAAATTCGTTTTAAAGAGGCTACGTACAGGCTTCATTTTGCTCAATTCATTTAGCTGATTCAGGGCCTCCCATTGACTTGGATTTCAGAAGGATTGACCCCAATTTACAAATTGCATTTACTGATTCTTAGCAGAGATTGGATTTATAAAACATTCAAAGGATGAGCATGTAACTTGTAAGTAAATGAATCTTGAGGCACATAAATCACATTACAAAAAATACCTGTCACTGCTAATACAACATAAATACATTTTTTACCCCAGTCCAACTTTATGAAAGTGCCTGCACCTTTTATCATTGATAAAGTGGTTGTTGAAGCCTGCATAGTTAAGAACTACTTCCTAAATGGCTTGATATGTAAAATGTTATTCGCTGTAAAAAGAGCTGGGCATTTACATTTGTAAAATCAACAACATGAACTAACTAAAATATTACTCTGCGTCATGTAGTATAGGATTTTAATGCTTTTGGTTCAAAGTGTACCATGTTGCTATAAATTATCTTCTTCTATTACACATAACTAGGTTTGTTGGTTCTCTCACTAATGATGATACAGTGCGATTGTTACAGAATGCGTAGCATAATTTTGCTCTGTGTGTCAATCCAGAAGAATGAACAAATGCTTCAATGGATGGTAACATCCGTTGGTAGCACACTTCATTTATCTGCTGTTTTTTGTTTTTTTGTTTTTTTTTTTTTTTTAAACAAACACCATTTAAATGAAAGGTTGGTGAAATTATCATCAGCTAAAACATAATATTGATTCATGCACTGTACCTACAGGAATCTGTTGGTAATTTAATACCATATAAAGTCTCTTTTGGTATGAGATGTACATCAGTGTGTCTTCTGTCTTCCTGTTCTTAATCAAATATTGCTTGTTTATTCCAAAGGCACAGGAGATTTGACTGTTCCAGGGGTTGTCTTTTTACTTCCCTAAGCAGCAGTACAGAATCATTTTTCCTGAATATTCATTATAGCCTTGGGCTAGATGGAGCTTTTAATCCTAACTACTCATTGCCAATGGGTAGATATACTAGAGGAAAAACAACTATTCACCTTTTTTTCTAAATGATCACATGATAAGCTTAACTACAACCATAACTATAAGAATAAGTCCTCAGAAATTAAAGCAGCAAGTTGTCTACTGATTGCATTTGGCATTGGTAATGAGACGAATCCCACGTCCTATCACCCCCAAGGCAGACACATCCTGCATGTTTAAAAAGGAGTGTGAAAATGCTGTGCATAGAGTAGGTCACCTCTCCTTGTGTTTCATGGAAAGAAACAAAATCATGAAGTGATTACCACAGAAATGTCTGGCTGTAGCTTTTTTTACATTTTGGAAATTTTTACTATGACGGCTTTTCAGAGTTCTTGCAGGGTCCTCACTACCCTGTTACAGCACAATCTTTACACGGAATACAGAACACCTCTCTGAGGCAGGGAAGTACTATTTTACCTGTCTCTTGTGAAGAGAGGAGAGTCAGATAGACTGAGGTGCACCTTCTCAAACTCACCTTGTTTCGGTGCCCAGTTTTTAGTAAGTCGTTTACATAGGGATCTGAAAGGGTCTGTCTCACAGAAAACTGTACCTGATTCTTCAGAATACCTTAAACTATAACAAACCATGAGATGCTGTCCACATTAATGAAAGAAATGTTTTTAATACTGGAATTTAATCCATTTTTTCCAGAGTATTTGAATAATGCAAAAGATAGAAATACAACTACTTTAGGGTAATGAACATGCTTTTCTTAACTTTGCAAACAGTCCTGGGGAAGAACGTATGTGTGAGTGTATGTACATATGTATGTGTGCATATATAAAAAATACAAATGTCAGTCTGGCAGACGTCATAAAAATAAACCAGTCACAGAATTTCCCCCAAGAACTTCAGAAGGAAGATTACTACTCAGTAGAGCACATTAGCTGATCTTCTCTAATTAGTGCTACAGAAAATGGACCATACCACGCAATCTTCAGCCCATCCCTAATTACTACAATGGTGGCACTTCTGTCTCACTAGGAACAGGGTAAGGACCTTTGCAGTTGTGGAAATTACAAAAACATAACTCTTCTCAGACAGAATATGTACATACATATGTATGAAGGCTTTCTTACATAGGACTACTGGAGTTATCATTACAGGTCATGCTAATGACTCGTGCAAGTCCATTATCCTATGTGGTGGGTTAACCCTGGCTATGCCAGGTGCCCACCAAAGCTGCTCCATCACTCCCCCTCCTCAGCCGGACAGGGGAGAGGAAATGGAACGAAAGAATCGTGGGTCGAGGTAAGGGGGAGAGCACTCACCGATTACCATCGTGGGCAAAACAGACTCGACTTGGGGAAATTAGTTTAATTTATTACCAATCAAATCAGAGTAGGATAATGAGAAACAAAACTGAATCTTAAAAAACACTTTCTCCCTGTCCCTCCCTTCTTCCTGGGCTCAACTTTACTCCTGAATTCTCTGCCTCCTCCCCACCAGCGGTGCAGGGGGACAAGGAATGGGGGCTGTGGTCAGTCCATCACACCTTGTCTCTGCTGCTCCTTCCTCCTCAGGGGGAGGATTCCTCACACTCTGCCCCTGCTCCAGCGTGGGGTCCCTCCCACAGGAGACAGTCCTCCATGAACTTCTCCAACACGAGTCCTTCCCACGGGCTGTAGTTCTTTACGAGCTGCTCCAGCCTGGGTCCCTTCCACAGGTGCCGTCCTTCAGGAACAGGCTGCTGCAGGGTGGGTCCCTGCCACGGGGTCACAAGCCCTGCCAGCAAACTTGCATGGGCTCTTCTCTCACCATGGTTCCACAGGTCCTGCCAGGAGCCTGCTCCAGTGTGGGTTTCTCATGGGGTCACAGTCTCATTCAGGCATCCACCTGGTCTGGTGTGGGGTCCTCCCTGGGCTGCGGGTGGAGATCTGCTCCAGCATGGAGCTCCGTGGGCTGCAGGGGCACAACCGGCCTCACCATGGGCTTCACCAGGGGCTGCCGGGGAATCTCTGCTCCAGCACGTGGAGCCCTCCTGCCTTTCCTTCTGCTCTGACCTTGGTGTCTGCAGGGCCGTTTCTCTCACATATTCTCACTCCTCTCTCTGGCTGCAGTTGCCCCTTTTTTTTTCCTCCCTTCTTAACTCTATTCTCCCAGAGGCGCTACCACCATCGCTGATGGGCTCAGCCTTGGCCAGCGGCGGGTCTTGGAGCCGGCTGGCACTGGCTCTACTGGATGTAGGGGAAGCTTCTGGCAGCTTCTCACAGAAAGCCCCTCCCGTAGTTCTGCCCTCCACCCTGCAAAACTTTGCCACGCAAACCCTATACATCCTGACTGTGGTGACGGGAAGTTCTAGATGGCACAGAGAATGTTGCAAGATCCATTAGGACCTTGAATGTAAAGTCCTTAAATCTCATCTATCACTGTCTACAATGACCTAAACAACGAAGTTTCAGAAATTAAGACACTTCATTCTATTTAATGCAAGCATAAGTCTGATCTTCCTTATAAACCTCAAGTCTTTGATGGCCACAAAACTATTCTCATATATATCTCTTGCCAATGAGTTTCATGGTTAAATCATGCATTATGTCAATGTGTTTGCAATTTTAAAACTGATACTAAGTTACAGAGAACTTATTTTGTCTTTGTATTAATTTAATAAACATGAAGCTGACATGGGATTTCTTCTATATGGTTAGTAGGCAAGTGGCACCAAGAGTCGCTCATCAGTGCATTCTTCTGGTGACAAAACTTTGTCTGAGAAGCTGTTAGTTTAAATGCTTTTTATATGCGTCTATCACATATTTTCCAGATCAAACATGGATCCAGAAATCCATTACGAAATCAGAATTAAAAAAAAAAAAATCAAAATTTCTCTCTGTGTGAAAAGCTACTCTTTTGCTATTCCTTCAAATGTGACGAAAAAGTAAAAGCATGGGAATTTCAGCTGAAAGCATTGCAAATTAGTACCTTTAGCATTCACCTTTTTTCCCCCCCATATTACTCTTTGTCTTTTCCACAGCTATCTTTTCTCCCTCCTCCTATGAGATGTCCTCCTATGAGATGTCTAACATTGCCTTCTTAAAACTCTCTGTCTCTAAACCTACTCAAAATTTCCACAATACCTAAATATAGAATTGCAGTCAGTCACAATAGCAAAAGAGACACCATTTCCGAATCTCATGGTTAATTTTACTGTCTACTCACATCCTAGAAAGGGGCAGTTTAGATTGTGTATTTGTCCCATTTCAAACTTAATTGAAGATAACAATTTGTTTAAAGCCTGTCAAATTAAGGGAAGGATTTCCCAGGATAGAAGATGAATAACTCTACCACTCATCTGGAGTAAAAAATGCTTCCTCATTCCTCAGGAAATTTGACAGCTTTTGGTCAACATCTATTGACCGCAGCTGTCAAAAAGAAAGAAATGAAGCAGCTTAACCTAAGGCAGGAATAACAGTTTTCACAGCTGTACGTGAAGCTATCTATATATATTACAAAAAAAATTTAAAAATGCCTAAATTACTTCAAAGGCTTTGGGTCAGCCTGGTCAACCCCACAAAAATGGAGCTGCTGGATGAGAGCTTATATCCTTCTGGCTAGAATCTATGATATGATGTGATGTGAAACCAATGCCACAAAATAAACTTTTAGAGATAACGACAATATGTGAATTCAGAACTCTCAGTCAATACCGCACTGCCTTTTGGCAGGAGAACCGAAGTATACTGAAGGTACTGGAAGCCTTTTCCATTAGTTTAGCAAATAAAAATGACTTCCAAATCTCATTAGACACCGTCAGTAAAATGGTACAGGAAAATCCCATTCAGGATAAAAACTCAAAAATGTCCGTAAAATGGATAATGTCATATTTTGTTCTGGTAGAATCAAAATGTTTTGTTCCAGTTTAGGCGTTCAGCTTTTATTAACTTGCACTTTCAAACAAGAGGTTTCAAAATGACATGGGGTTGTAAGGTTTTATTTTGGGAAAAAATTTCTAAGATCAGAGATAAATATGAGAAGAATTAAGCAAGGTAACATAGTAACCATTTAACTCCACTACCATAGCAACAATAAGTACTGTGACTATTGCTCACTAGTATAATTCAAGGATAGACTTATTTTCTACTCTATTACATACTCTAAAAATGTTCCTCTCTTAAAAAAAGCATTTAAAAGAAGTCTACTGGGTAAATTGAGACATTTATGTTATTTCTACATAAGTGTTCTCTTTATAATTTGAAAAAAAACTGTAATATTTTTAAACTGAAGGGATATCACATGGCTTATATAACTAAGCGTGTACAGCTAGTGAAACAAGCACATTTTTGCTTACAAAAACTGCAGATTAAGATGTAGAAGTATAGCTCAGAAAATTCCCAGTAGCTTTTACAGACTACATTCTTTTTTTTTTTGTTATAGTCTTTTCACTCAGGCAAAAACATTACCATTCAAAGACCATGTAAGGACTCCATTTATTTTTAATTTTTTATTTTAATTTCTTTTTTTTTTTTATATTTAATGGGAGTAATGAGTCCCAATTTATACATGTTTTTGCCAAAGTAAAAATATAAGCAAGAGCCTGGTGACCCGATTCAACTTTTTTATTTTCTCTGGGAAATTACAAGAACTAAAAAACCCCTGCCATCTAGCTCCATTCTTAAATGCTAGGACTTTATTACTTTAAAGTAAAGCTGCAAGCATGGTGTCATGATTTGATCAGCTGCTCTTCAGATCAGTTGCTTCAAGTTCCACTTGGGGGAGCCTAACTGAGATTCTCCTTTTTTTCCAGTGATACCAATGTGTCACTGGGCAAAATCAAGTCACTCTAGATTAGGTTCAGGCTTTGGTCATGGCTGAATTGAGAAGTCAAAGCTCTGAGACCCAGTCTATTCTGTGAGAGATAACAGCAGGTATTGAGAAAAGCCAACATGAGACTATGACACTACTGTGGTTCCTACTTCTCACAGTTAGGTTACTTTGAAAAACTTTGGGGAGGGGGGAAAAAAAGAGGTGCACATAAAAAGGGAACTTCAAATTTAACACTGTTTAACAAAATAAAGCTTAAAAGGCTCATAAAAGGTTTTCAAAGAATCAGAATTTCTTAACACATTTCAATTTTAGCAGATCCCCATCTCCCTCTTCTTTCTTACTCTCATTTGGTATCACAATTACCGTTTCTCCCTTCTCCAGCTCTACAGTTAGAACCTTTGAAAGATGTTAAAAGCCTAAGACAAATAGCCTTTGATAACCTCTCTCTATTCCAAATGAAAAAATGGGAACAATAAGTTGTTACAGCATTTCCTTATTGTAGTAGACTACTGGAGCTGCACAAATGAATGATGCTTAACAGTACATTTAAAAAATAAACAAACCCCAAACCCAACACTCCAAAGCTTTTTATATCTCATCTAACAGCGGCCAATATTAACATAGGTCAGTATCCAAACTCAAGAATACATTTATCAACGTGCTGTGTGGGAGATCCACTCTGGATACCTTATTAGCAGCATGGCACTCCTACACCCCTTCTTTGATAATGTAGCACCTAATGACTGAAAAGATAAGGTCAAAAATGAGCTGGAAATTTTTGATTGACCAGTACACAAAAGTACAAAACATAGATTTGTGTTGGGAGTTAGAGCAACGATAAGAGGGATGTCAAGATCAAGCTCAACTGAGACTTGAAAGGTTTGTGGCTGTCTTTAGTCAGCTTTGCAATTACTCCCTTTTTCAGATCACATAAAAGCTCTCTGTTTTCTCCCCTGCACTAAAAGCACTAAAAGAAAAACAATTCAATTTATTTTGAAAACAGTCCTCTCTCTTAAGGAGGTGGTCAAACCATAAGGTTTTTCTTTATTCCAAATTTGTTTTTTTGGGTTTTTAATTTAAAATGTTAATCTAAGCAGCCAGAAGAAATACCATTGTTAGAAAACTTTCTACTTTTAAAATTAACTATAAGGCTTTTTTTTTAAATTGTTATAGCTATATGGTAGGAAAAACTCTCTCTCTGTTTCATTGACACAGGTCAGTTAAAACTGTAGCGATCATTATTTACAGCTATTGATTTTAATGCAGCATTAAAGGAGTCAGACACAACTATTATTTTCTTTGGTTGTCAGAATAAAGGTTAATAATAGTTGGCCTGAAAGGGCGAAGCACAGATTGCCAATTCAAATTAGAAAATCATTTGTTCTGATACCTAAACATTCTGGGCCTAAACATTCCAAGTGAAAAATGTGAAACTGCACATTTACATTTTATAAAACTATTGGAGACACTAACTGGAAAGATTTGTTTATCAACAGCATTGGTATATGTAAAGTGTTGACAAATAAAAATGCCTTTTTACCCCTCACAGAACAAAATGTTTTATCTCAGTTGTTTCTAGCCAATGAAAATAATGTTTCGCATATCACTGTAAAGAAGTGGTACACAGCATGATTAAACAATATTTCAGCTCTTTAGTTCACACAGAGGTTACCTGCTAGAAGGCATAAAGGTTTGATTAGGTTTACGTCATACATGAAACATTTTAAAGGGAAGCATACAACTCGAATACATGAGTGCTGCAGCTACAAATAGCTTTTCTTTTGGTCAGGTAGGCAAGCTCTCAGTTCTTTCCTATAATAGAGGCAGAAAATACCAAAAAATTGAGGAAACCATAAACCTTCGAAACAACCAAACTAAGGAATTTAAAACCCGTGCTCTGAGAAGGATTTCCCACTCAATTTTAAAATGCTCATCATATGGGCCTGTATTCATATCTGGTCTGCTGTAAAGAGCAAGCCTCCTAGCACACTAACTTTACTAGGAGGTGAGGCAAAATTAAAAAAGCATAAGCCTAGTCCTGAACATTCTCATGTCGGCAGTGAAGAGACTAGTTAACACACTGTCAATTAACCTTATCAGATGGTGGCATAAAACTGAAACCACAGAAAGAGAAAGCTATTAATATGCACTGCGTAACTATTATTGTGCACTAAAATGAACAATCTTAAAATATTTTATTTTACCTGCACATAGATACTTGTTGCTGATCATTTCCTTCCCAATAAATACTGTCTACCATACATCATCAGTATGAACGACTGCAATACCTTATGCTGCAACCACATATCCAAAGGCAAAGCAGTCCGCAGGATCTAGACATTTAACCCAAACATTCAGTCATGTCGACCACAGAAGTATGCTTGCCTGAGTCTTCTACATTTGGCTTTTCTGAAAGCTTCTCAGTGCATTAAAATACAACTGCAAGAAGAAGTACAAGTTGCCATTTGGTTTAAAAAAAAATCATGGTTTTCTTTCTTTCTGGGAAGCACTCGCTATATACTCCATTGTAGACAGACTAGTGAAGTGTCATTAAAACAGCCCACATCTTTTTGTTCCCTTTTTAAACAGTAGCAGGTCACTGATATTTTGGCTGAACTGACCTTCTTTGTGACATCTGTCATCCATAATGTGGACTCCAGCTGAAATGCTTCCATCACAGTGAGATTGAAAATAAGGTTATCCCCAATCTGCTTTCATGTCTTCATGAATTTCAAGGAAACAGAACCACTTTTACATTTTCTAAGAAAATCCATTCTGTAGAGAATGCTTTCCATGTATAAATAAAAAGTCACCACACATAAACTGTATTTAAAACCTTATTAACTGCCATGCCATGTCATTGAAAAGTTTCAGCAAGTCAGTAGCGCTGTTAACCTTACTGTCCTATTTATAATCCCTTTTTATTTTCCATTTTGTCTTTTGAGTAATTCAATTAAAAATCCTTCAACGCATTGTGGATTAAATGTTGTCAAACCGCAATATAAAATTACAGAACGTTGTTCTGATGATGATGAATTTATTAAACTTTGCATCTTAATTCATTTCTTCTTGAGTGTATGAAAAACAGAATTCTTAAGACAAAATACCAATTAACTGTCATACCTCCTTATTAAGTATTGTCTCCTTTTACATGTTACAAAAAATAAAATGCATGAGCACATAAAGGACATGCAGAGCTAAATACATGGAAGAAATCCATTTAAATTAATGACATTTAATCATACCTGAATCCTGTGAGTGCAATAGGAAAGGAAATGAATCCCCAGGTACTGGGGGAAGGTGAGTGATGTCACCAACCCAGGCGTGACCACATAGGCAGCAAGCTTTTTCTGTTCAGATTTCCAGTGAAATAGCTTGGGTCAATTGTTACTTTGAAACCAACTCAGCAAAGGGTTTACTTTATGAGGAGGGTTTTAAAGAAGGAGGGAGCGGAAAGGAAAAAGGAAGAGACACATATGAAACCAGGGAAGGTTAAAAAATCGTCCAAAGGGGTTAAAAAACCAAAACTGATCTACCATAAAAGACGACATGTGGTCACAATCAGCATGGGAGCCAGGAACACAAACCCACAAAACACATCTCCTGGCCTGCGAAAAAGTGTGCTTAGACCTACGTTTGCGGGAGTTGGAGGAGGAGATCAGCATCATCCCTTCTCCCTGTACATCCCAAACACCCTCCCAGCACAACAACGCCCGATGCCGCACATCTCTGCGCATGCAGAGTAGCACCATCACCGGCCGAACACGGAATCCTTGTTTCCGAGGAGTCTGCGCCTTGTGATTGAATTTCCTGGGTCTGCCTGAGCTTTTCCCTCAGCTGGACTATTAAGGCTCCCGTTCATACCCATTAGCTTGGGCAGCAGGCAATTCTTCTCTCCTCTCCCACTGCCTAGTTTTATGAAACTTACAGAAATTCGGTGCCTTTGAAACAGTTCCAACTCTGAGAAACATGACTGAAACGGGTCCCTCGGTGGAAACACCCCAAAGCAACAGAGGGCACTGACAGCCACGAAGAGAGTGAGATGGGCTAAGA
Organism: Phaethon lepturus; assembly: GCF_000687285.1. NCBI lineage: Eukaryota > Metazoa > Chordata > Aves > Phaethontiformes > Phaethontidae > Phaethon > Phaethon lepturus. Next base: position 29,616 of record NW_010565614.1, on the reverse strand, counting down.
CTTATCTTAAGATCCCAGCCAAGATGGATGAAAGTGGCCAATGCAAGAGAACAACAAGACATACAAAATCCTGAAACTCCACCGTAAACACCGACACAAACCTCACTTTGATTGTTCTGGTTCATGCTGCATTTTGGGTGGCAATGCTCCCACTGCTGCCGTAGCACACTGTAACACCACCCTGCTGTACTTTGCATTAATTTGTTGCAGTAACTGATACAAAAGAGAAGAGAGAGAACTAATACTGCCTGCAGGACTCAATGAATTATACTTAACCAGCATATTATTGTAGGGTGATAGTAGAATGCCACATGAACACAGATATAATCAAATTCTGTTTGGGGCATCATTTATTTAAAATACTTCAAGCTCCTTGCTGGCAGAGCAACAGCGAATTAGCACGCTATGCTGTGCACTTCAATTAAAAAGCAGCCTCATCTTCCTATTTCCAAGGTACAGCAGAGCAAATCTAATTGTGCCATGCAGCCAGTTCTCATCTTTGCAGAGCAACCAGGGCTTTTGGGATTTTTTGCTTTTTAACAGATTTGTCTTCTTCTGAATGAGGCAATGTGGGCTTTTGTGAAACTTGCCTCTTAATTGCAGGCAATAAACATGAACACAGCCAGCAGCAGAGGCTGTAGCAAGTACAGTTTAAGTAAAATGAAAATAGAGGTAAGAAAAAAATGACAAAGCAAGTTCATTTTACATAGGATCTGAATAGTTAAACCACCAGGATCTGGATTTCAGTGCTAACAAAAGACATATGCATGCCTCCTTTAACAGAAGCTAAAAAAAGCAAACAAACTCTCAAACCTATAGCTTAAATGCTGAGATAGGCAAAGATTTTATGACTAACTAGTGAGAAATGTTCGTAAGCCAGGATGTTATTCTTTTAAAATATTTGCTTATAGCATAAAGAATCTCCATTCTTGCACTTAGGCTGAGAACTTTGAATAGGAGATTCGTTTTTTTAAAAAGTATAGAAGCATCCTCGTGCCTTGGAAATTTAACTGATGTGTTGCTTTTGACTTGAGATCTCCCTATCATACCGATCATCTCACCCCCAGTGAACAGGTCAGTCCTTGTGCTTCCTTTTATCCACTGCTCACTCCCTATCTCTGGTATAAACAGTGCAGTACCTTTGGATAGGAACTGAGCGGCGGAATCCAGAGAATCACAGAAATGTTTGTCTGAACGGACTTCTGGAGCGCAGCTAGTCCAAGCTCCTGCTCTAAGCGGGACTAGTGCCAACACCAGTTGAGGCTGGCCATGGCTTTGCCTGCCTGAGCCCTGAAAGCCCTGGAGATGGAGAGTACGCAGCCCTGCTAGACAACATGTTCCTGTACTGCATCACCTTCTTGGTCAATTTTTTTCCTGATGCCCAACCTGAAACGTTCAGCCTGCAATTTGTGGCCATTGCCCCTTGCTATATCATCTGACGCTACTGAGAATCATCTTTCCCTCTTGGTAGCTACACTTCCAGCATCTTTGTTACTACCTTTCAAGCAGCTCTTTTCTTCCCTCTGTTCTTTTTCACTCCCCACTAGGCCAAGGAGACTCACTGATATTTTTGAAGACTTTGGATATCGCTCATCCTAGTCGGTCTTATTGTACTGATTCTAGGTATACGCACATTACACTTACTAGACCTGGGGTTTCATCTGAACAACAA
>NW_010565614.1:23520-27913 GCF_000687285.1 Phaethon lepturus | reverse complement strand
AGGAATGCAAAATAAAACCCAGATTATCAACTGAATTCGACTTGTTTATTCATTCTTACCAGAGCAGCTGGAGAGACTTGTTGACTTTTGGACCAGAAACAAAAAGCCAAACACTTAAATTTGTTGATTTCACATCACAGTAATCGTTCTGAATATTTAATGCCACTTTTTCGAAGGATAAGTGAAAAAAAAATTAAAACATCTTTGCATGGTTTCCAGTGAAGAGACAAAAAGTCCACCACAAATACACCACCACACATTAGACATTGAAATGTGAGTGCTACCATCTCAGATGTTTGATTGATTTATTATTTTCGTAATTTTGTGCTATAATTACTACAGTAATGAACTATAGTGGGAAAACAATACTGACATTTTTTAACAACCTGCTGTTCACCACATTATCTTTATGTTTACTGTTAAATATTTTGTACACTCACATTACCTGATTCAAGGAAATTCTGTGCATTAGTGCTGTTAAACCTAATGATGGAAATTCTATTATGATTTTTAAATTTTCCAACATTTACACAGTTGCAGATTGTTACAAAAGAATACAAACTTTAACTTTATTATTATTAATCAGCATTAGTAAATATAATTGATATTCCATACAGAACCAGCTTTAAGTAACTTATTGGCAGCAATACAGATGCCTCTTAATACTACCCTCTGGCTAGCTATGCTGTTTGGGTGCCAGAGTGTCTGCACTAATGACTTGGAATTAAAATCAAATAGAAGCTAGGAACTGTAATTCAGTATAAAACAAACAGCCATTCTTAGTATCAATTCTTTATATATATAATTTGGATATAATTGGAATTTTTAAAATTTACAGTGCGTATAAAACAGTGGAAGTGTTTGAGAATAGATAACAGAATAGGACAGAGAAAAAACAAATCTGATGTTCCCAGATTTCTACACTTACCCTTGGGCACACCATAGGAATTGAAATGAGGAGAAAAAGTAGACAGTGTAATTAACCTTTCCTTTCCCTTTTCTTTTTTTTTAACCAACAACAACAAAATAGGCAGAACATTTTAGGCATTATAGATATTATATTCATGTTTTTCTGCCTTTTTTTTTCATCTCAGCAGTTTCTGTAGTTTCCTGAGGATTTAATGTGCTTAGGCACGAAAAGGGACCTAATCCCTAAAAAAATTTCCTATGAAGACGTGGATTATGTTATCAAAAAGATTTAAGAAACCAGGAACGTTGCTCTCTCTCAAAGCCTTATGCCCTAACTTGTAGATATTGGTAGCTAGAGTGGTGTTTTTGTCCAGAGCGTACCTGAGCCCTCTCTTCCCCACACCACCCACGTATGACCTATTTGACTTCAGCTCTGGGAGGAGAAAAAAAAAAAGTTGTTAGGCGTAGAGCCAAAATTCTTCCTAGCTCTTTCCTGTCGTCTTATGGGGCCTCCAGGGGCCACCACACAAGGAAGCCCCCTGAAGGGCTATTGATAAACTTTGTTGCACATATCGTGATTTTATCCAGTTTATCCTCACCCTTTGCTTCAATAAACTTCGTTTAAAGCCACTATAATTTAATTGTAGCCAGCTCTGAGGAAGAACCTTAGGATCTGGCCCTCTAGAAATGGCTTCTTTTATTAATTTATTTGTCCAAAGAAGTAGATTCTTTTCTGAGCTCTCATTTTGGTGAGACAATTAAGAAAACACAAGAATATATTTTAAAAAGAGTAGTATATATTAAACATTCAAAAGAATATCTGTATTGTACAGGGAAGAGAGAAATTTTATTATTATACAAACATATATGTATATGTAATGTGATCTTCTTCTTGATTTATGGATCTGATCTCCTCCAAGGAGAGTCACAAATCCACATGATAGCCCTGAGTGCTCAGATTTTGCATTTGGTTCTCTGATTTTACAATAGCTGAAAGATATGTAAAAACTCATGTAGCCAGACAGCTCCCTACTGACTACAGATCTAAGCAACTTCACATGCATATATTATTCCAAACAGTGAAAGCTAGAAATAACATATGCCTAAAAAAAAGGGGAAAAAAAAGGAAAAAAAAAAAAAGCAGCATGCTTTAAAGGAGCCTATTTCAGCCTCCATGTGAAACCTTCAGGGCTCTCCCTGACCAAAGTGCACCCTTCTACAGCGTGCTGCCATCTCAGCTGGGGACAACCCAAACTATTGAGTTACACTGTGCAGAGTGAAGGGTGGGAATTGTTTCATAAACTTAAAAATGGCTACTACAGTTCTTTGCTGTTGAATGAAATTCAGGGAGAAAAAAATTATTATCTATTACCATCTAATCTTATTAAATGGTTTTTTATTAATTATTATCTTATTTATTTCTGATTTTATTAATTATTATATATCACCATTTTACTAGTGTGGTCCTGGAGGGTTTTTATAATTTTCTCCTCTCGCATTTTTAATCATAACTTAGGTAAATGACCACTGGCCATGAAAAGCATGCAGATTACTTTCATTAAAAATAATACTCTATGGCATGGAACAGACTGACATCATTTTGTTGGCAGAAGATAATGAAACGTCCCATGCGCTGTGCCTGACAGTATTGCTATGACAAAGCTTCACCTGCATTGAGATTATTACAGCTCCTATTGCCTCCCTACTAAAAGTTTTAGGAAGTTAACCATTTAGTTGTCCAAACACCTCAGTTCCTAAAAGTTTTGTGTTTAACTGAGGATGTGAGGATGAATTAAGGTGTCTACTAGTCCTCTCCAAGGGGATCAATGGAATAGTATGTGTCGATTTTAGGGCATATAATCATGATTCCCATTATGCATCTCTCTCATCTTCTTTTTCCCCTCTCCCCAAACGTAGCAACATGGGAAATCAAGCAGGCTTCAGACTTCTGAAACTTCAATGGTCAAACTCTAGAAAATCTCTCCCATTAGACTGTGAACCAAGATTTTTCAGAGACTTCCAAGTTTACCACATTTGGGTATGTTTCACAGCCAGAACAAATTTGAAACCATGACCAAAACATCCAAAAATCTGAAAACTTCAAAAGGATATTAGTATGAGAATTGGCTTTTGTGCATGCTTATTTTCTTCTCATGGGCAAAACAACACACGTTCTCCTAACTAGAAGTCACAGGACGTATTGATAAACTCTGCATCAGATTTCTACACAGCAGAGATATCGGGCACGGATAATTCTAACCTAAACTGTATAAACCATCAAATCTATAGGTTACAGAACACAGACTTTTATAAGAGAAGATGTTAACTGCAGGTGGCACTACCAGAATGTATGCCCTATTCTGTGATTCTAAAATACAGTTAGGTTCATATGCTAAATATTGTGAAATTAAATGTGAGTATATCTCATGTTCTTCAAAATCATTATTGATATATGCAGTAGTTACTGGGTTGTCATCTAAAAGATATCTACAGGGCACTTAAACGGAAACCACAAATTCTGTCCAAGTGCTTTTTCGAAATTATTTGTTTTCATCTTGTTCCTTGTCAAATACATAATGCATTTTCGTTCTCAGCAAAACTAGGCATTTCGTATACTCTCAGCTTCTGTCTTCTTTTTTTGCTTTCAGCACTAAATATTTAAACACATTCAACCTAAAAATCTCAAGCTAGTAATCTGCTGCTTGTGTCTTCCCCCCAGGATGTAACTATCAATGTGGTAGTGCAGGATTGCTGAAGAGACATGAAAGAGATTGCGGTTACAGTCCTACCTGCCCACAGGCCAGGCCCATGCCTCTCTCCCCCATACCATGAGGACATGATAAATTTAACTCCAACGCATCTGCACCAGCAACCTATGAAACACGCAAAAGGAAAAAAAAAATGCAAAATTAACTTCAAGTAATGTACTCTTTCCTGTAGCATTTACCGTTCATGTTAAACAGATTTCTTTAGGTGTTTGATTTTTTTTTTTAAAGAGAAAGCTACAGTTATGATAACCTGAAAAAGAAATATGTTGATCATTACAGAGAAAAATTCAAAAACTGATGTGGCTTCCCAAAATTACAAAGGAAATTAAAGTAAAAAAAAAAAAATTAAAAAGAGGCAAGCACAACACGGAGTTGGTTCTGGAAAATGTTAAAAAATGAAATGTAATTACAGGGCCTTAGGGCAGCACTGAGAGCAAGGTTCAGTAGTTGGTGTTACCCAGGTGCTTCTGTGCTCTGAAGAACTGTGACTTAGTAGTAAATTTCTCCTTTCTGCTTTAATGAATTTAGTCCCTAAATTTTTGGCAGGTGCCTGTACTGTGCCATAGCTTTTGTCATTAAATATTTTTGTTTCTGAAGTCAAACAAGAGAGTATTAAAAAAAGTCTATACAAACACATTGTTCATGCTAATTTCTCTTCAGCACCCTCTATTAGCTACAATTAAAACAGCAAAGGAGCCGAGGCGTGCACGGGCAGC